>NW_009201046.1:0-20723 GCF_000690835.1 Fulmarus glacialis | reverse complement strand
TTAGGTTGGATATTAGGAAAAAATTCCTTCACTGAAAGGGTTATCGCATTGGAACAGGCTGCCCAGGGAAGTGGTTGAGTCACCATCCCTGGAGGTATTTAAAAGACGTGGTGCTTAGGGACATGGTTTAGTGGTGGACTTGGCAGTGCTAGGTTAACAGCTGGACTCAATGATCTCAAGGGTCTTTTCCAACCTAAATGATTCTATGATTCTAAAAGGTCAAAACTCATTTATCTGACTACAGATCACCAGCAACTTCCATTTAGATACAATGTTGGTCAACGTAGCTATTAATGTTATATGGCAAAATGTGGGACCAAAAATTATCTAGATTTCTTTAGTTTTGAGAACTGTAAGACACTAAATGAACTAAACAAACTTAGCTAAAGAAACAACTATGGGCTAATGAAACCTGATGTTGATAAATGCAAGCAATATATTCTGGAAAGAAAAAGTTCCCTACAGATATATTAAAAAAAAAAATCTGCAAAAATCTACAGAAAAACAACGGTCTGAGAATCACTACGTTCACCTCTATTCTCAGTATTACTATCACTTACTGCACTTAGAAGCCACAGTCACAAACAAAGGTAAGGTGACAGCAGTCCCTGGCTCACAGACGTTTTAATAGTTCTGACCATTCCGTTTTAAAACAGACATTAAAAAGAGGAGATATTCAAGTATAGCTAAAAAGAAAATTATGAGCACAGATAAATTCTCAAAAGAAGAAAAAAAAAACGAAGAGATTGAAATACAGATAATAGGATGTGATACAAATCGATTACATAACAAAGCAGGCAGCTCAGAGCTGCTATTATCTCTGTTTCATATAACATATGAACAAAGCAGAAGAGAACATCAGAAAAGCTAGGAAATTTAAGAAGGGATGAAATAAAGTATTTTTTCCCATATGCTATATAAAAATGTTGTAGAAATAATTGCAAAAGGACATAATAGGTATCAGAGGTTATGCAGTAGAAAGGTAATGGTAAAAATGGTAAAAATAAAAGGGTTGGAATTCTAAATAAACAAAATGACCCACAATTAGTCAATGCCAACAACACCCTTGAGAGACATTAAACCTAACAGTTACAATTTAAACAAGAAACATTTGATGCTAATCTGAATTAAAATACAAATTTAAAGAACAGGCAAAGTGAAACTTGTTGTGGTGGCCCGTATCTTGGCCTATGACTTAAAAATGGCTCATCATTTTGCAGCGAAAATAGAAATTCCACATCCCTCGGAGCTGAATGGAAAGCAATGGGGAAACAGATGTGCTTACACTGCAGAATCAAGTCTGAACCATACACAATGACTGTAAGAAGAGACTGATACTCCTAATACCGGCTGGGAAATACAGGAAGCCAGAACAAGCTTTTTCACATAGACTATAAAGTCACTAAAGGAGGTTCAATTCTTCCAAGATTACAAAACCAAATCCCTCCAGAACACAAGCAAATCTGCCTAAAGAACCGTTTTATCTGAACAAGCCCCTGGAAACAAAACAGTTAAGTGGTTAACATTA
This sequence comes from Fulmarus glacialis, assembly GCF_000690835.1. Taxonomy (NCBI): domain Eukaryota; kingdom Metazoa; phylum Chordata; class Aves; order Procellariiformes; family Procellariidae; genus Fulmarus; species Fulmarus glacialis. The sequence continues at coordinate 19,195 of NW_009201046.1, read as the reverse complement.
GCTATGTTTACCTCCACTATCAGAGAACCATGTCTTTATTGTAAGACTGAAAAGCATTTAGAAATAGCCTGAAAAACCAAAATATAGCTTAATTTTACCTATATACATATATATGTACATATATGTATATGTATACATATACACACACAGAACATGTAGGCATGTCTGAGAAAGAACTGTAGAAGATACTGACATTTATGTGATTCTGACCCCTTACCTGGACGAGATGGATTAGGGTGGTTAGAATGGCACATCGTAGCATATTGTGCTCCTCACTCTGTTTCCAAAGGAGTGGTAAATACTGAACCAAACATCCTACGTATGGTCGTATCTGAAGTTCAGAACACAAATTTGTTTCTTAATGTGTGAAACGAGGCCATTAATTTATCCCAAGCATAATTTCTGAAATATGTAAGAGCTGCTTTTGTCACAGTAAAAATACAGAGTTTGCTTTAATTTACTCCTCTTTCCTCTTTGTGAAACACCATATTCCATACTCTGTGACTGAAGTAACTTCTGACTGCACAGGGGTTTGAGAAGGACATTTGTGCATGGCAATCAGGCTTAAGTCGTAAATAGAACACAAAAAATACTTAATTTGATAACCAAAGATACTTTCATATTAATATATTCTTCACTTAAACAGGATTCCTAAATAGTGGCTTCCTTTAAGAAGACCAGAAACAATCCCCATAAAAACTAAAAAAAAATAGTTATGAATAACCTCTGAAGTTACCCATGTTTTGAGCAGGGGTTGGACTACGTAACCTCCAGAGGTTTGTCCCAACCTAAATTTTTTCTATGATGTTCTACAATACTAAAAGGTTAATCTATTTGTCTTCTAAAGTATTTAATTAGGAATTAACCAAAACAGACTCAAAAGTTCTTTCTCAACTTGTTTTTTCTGCTGCTTCTCTAGCTGATCTAAAATGCAGGGAAATCTGTTGTCATGTTGACTTTTCCTACAAGGGACAATTAGGAAAGCTTCATTTGGCTCTCAGACAGGATTACTTGTAGAAAGAGGAGATAAGCTCAAAACCATGCATTATCTCTGTCCTTAATACAGTAATACAGCAAAAAGAAAAAAAGAAAAAAGCAGTCAACAATTAATTTTTTAATTCTGCAAAAACATCTTCAATTTCTTTATGTATAAGCTGAAGAATATAGTTTTAACATTAAGAAGGAAGTACTGAAAATTCATAATGTGAACTTGAAACTTTTCATACAGTTAAAGAGAGTGCTGTATAGGCAATCGGGATCCATATCAGTGCCAATGAGAGATTACAAATTTAACTGCACAGTCCTTAGGAGTGGGAGGCGTTTTGTCCCCAAAAATCTCTCTTTTAATATGTAAGACTTAATAAAATACTAGTTCAGATATAAGAAGAGAAAATTAGAATAAATTACACTTAACAAAAAGAAAATTGCAAGAAATGCAGTAAGATAAGCAGTGCAAGTCTTTCTGTACTCTAAAAAATACATAGTAAATAAAGAGAAGAAGTAGTAACTGTGCAAGAACATTTTATACAAAAGATAAATGAGAACTGAAATGTGAAAAGAGAACTAAGTAACACAAACAATGCAGGCATCCACCATAACAATAACCAGTCTATTAATCGATGACATTTTTCTACTATTTTTGTATAAGCCAAAAATACCAAGTCCTCCTGTGTTTAGTAAAAAGCTAAAACTGAGATCTGTAAAAAAATACCTGCATATTGACTCTTTCAATCACACAAGACAGAACGTGAAGAACATGCATTTTGGTGTCACACTGTGTTACTTCCTGAAGTAGCTGAAAGAGCAGTGTAAACATGGATTCCAGATACTAAAAGAAAAATAAACAACTACAGATTAGACCATCAAGAATACAACTGGTGACATGAATTAGTGATTTCCCTGTACACTTGCAACTCTTAAGATATCTGTGAACTTTGAAAGACACTTACAAAGTGTGCAAAATGTTATTCTTTCATTTGGAAAAACGCACATTAGCCAATTACTGCCTGAACGAGTTAAAAAATTTCCGATACGCTCTTACATAACAGTTCAAATGTGATCAATTTGAACATACATAATTTTCATGCTTTGGTAAGTGTAAACATGAATTCACAGATAAAACACTACACAGCTGAAGGCTGTCTCTCCAGAAGGAGCACTTTGTTAGGGTTAAAGCAAAGGTACGGTCTTCCGGCTTTTGAGTCAGTAGATAAAATTTATATACTGAACTGAAAAAGACATCTTAAACAATTCCAATGAAATTACCTTCTCCTGGTTTAAAACAAAAGTGGAAAATATTTTTTTCCTGCTTTCCTCTATGGATCTATCTGCTCATCATAATATGCCCATATAAATGCTCTTACCGGTAAGAACTGGTCGGTTCTGAACTCAAAGTCATCTACAGGTAAACAACCATTAAGGAAAAATAATACAGATTGCAGATGGATACGAGACTTAAATAAGCAAATATTCTGTGGATACACAAAAATTAAAATGTGAAGAATCTGGTAGTAAGTTCAAAATTGTTTATTTTCCAGTAACTCTGAATTAAGAACTAATTAAACATCTTTGCCAATAAAAGGATATTTAACTTCAGTGTCGTAGCTGTCTCAATACGGACCTGAAAGACAGAAGTCAAGAAGCATCATGCGTATGTCCATTAAACGTTCTGATTATCAACATAATATCTGACAATATCAAACCAGTTGCTATTTTGGTAATTGAATCATTCTATGTGTTCTGTCATCCTCTAAGAAATGTAGTTAGTTCAACTCAAACATTTTCATTCCCTTTCATGTTAGTATCCTTTACAGTCTATTTGGCATTGCTAAAGTGGTACCACCTGGAGAAACTACTCAGGCAAACCTTCATGAAGGTCAGAAGAATTAAACAAGAAGATATGTGATAAAAACTCTTGCAATAGAGAAGGAGTTTAACTTGCTATTATCTCAAGGCTTGCTGTCACCTAAAAAGCACTGAATCAAATAAACTCAACAAGTTAGCATGTTCTTCCCTGGTAGATGTTCAGATGCTCAGAAGGCATTAACTGGAAACAGTCATAGCATTGACACAGAAACATATCCTGCTCTGCTAAGGCTGTCCGGAATCACAGAAGTAACAGTTTTGACTGCCAATTATTAGTATTTATCTAACAAACTAGGTAAGTTTATTGTAAGTTTGTTTTATTTGTTGGCTGCTAGGTCTGTTTGTTTAAAAATAGAAAACAAGAGAAACAGTTGCAAAACCGGCTTCTCAACTCAACCTCACCTGCTGGTAAACTGAAATTGTAGCTTAAAATCACAGAATTGTACTCAACCAGCTTAGCAACCAATGCCATTTATCATACTCTGTTAGCAAATTCTATATTGATGCTTAAATAATATTGCATACTGCAGGGACTAGTCACAGAATAACCCTGTTTTATTTACACAAAGAGTTCATTTGTTTATAAATTATCTCAAGACGTTTCACAACTTTCTTCTTACAAAAAACAGACTGTTGCTATTGCCATTCATTTTCCTGCCAAAGTCCTCAAGTAGTGAAAATCTTAAGATCTCGTTTCATGTCTTTGACCCTACTGTTCACATTTCCATAACTGAACACCCCCACAACTTCTCAAGACACAACAGACTTTAAGGTGTCATGTTAATGAAGTTCTCAATCAAGTTTACGTAAGGTATGGTATTTATGTTTCGCCTATGTTTAGAGAACAAATGTGTAACCCAAAACATTACTTATTTATACTTACCACTAAGTCCTGATCTTGAAGCAAGTTACGAATTGCCTCATATAACATAGGTCTCAAGTCTGATTTGAATTTTACAGAAATCCACTGTCCAATCAGCCAAATTACTCGTCGGCGTATTGGTTTATATCTTTAAAAGTGGGGAAAAAAAAAATTGTACTCTTTAACTCATTATACTTGCTGTTCTAGAACACTTTGATGAAAAAGAAATCTAAGAATCACTAGGAAAACATTATTCCCCAACACAATTATTAAAAGATTTAGTTTGTCAAGACCAACTTTGCAACTTTAATGCAGAAATCTTTTTCATCAAAATTCTTCACTAGAAGGCTCAGGAAACACCAACTTAGTCTGAAAAAGATAACTTTCATCCTAAATGACTGAATCTTGAAGGTCTCACTAGAGTTACAGTTTATTCTGCATATAGCACACCAATAAAAGAAATTAAATCTTACATTTATTACTGCCATCACAGTGTCGACGGCTTTCACCATACTTTCCAGCAATTTCCTTGACATTCCTTTTATGCTTAAAATTTTAGGTCAGATACAATTTAAAAATGCAAACTTAAGTACTGCATTACAGCAACCGCCAGAGTATTTCATGTCATCAGTCTAAAACTATTCTCAGGAAGAAATGACATTATCTAACCTTGCACCACTGCCGCAATACGGGCACAAACTAAACAGCTTTAGAGTCAATGGGAAGAAGTAAGAACCAGAAAAACGAGCTGAATTGTCTAACATAATGATTGAGAAAAGCATTCTGTAGAGCTGCTATTTTTCTCCACTGATTATAAAAGCTGATCAGGAAAAGTAGCTCAGATTTAAATGCTTAACTTGCAGACATATAAAGTTAGGCAAGATGAACCATATTCACAGAAATTTAAGTAACAAATTATTTTGTCTTGTTATCCTAAATGTATTTTTCATTTGATGAACTTCTGCCTTGTAAACCATCAAGACAGCAATTTAAACTGAAGATACTTTACGTTTAAAAAATGTGATGTATTAAACATTCCCATAACCATGAGATAATTAACAAAGCACACATTCAGAGAACATGAAAGTTGTGGAAGCAGCATGTATACAGCAGTTCGTTAGACTGGAACACAAAGCTAATGAGAAATAACATTCCAGTGTTGAGATTTATTGAGTGGCAGTGAAGCATGAACAACCCATGATAAAGCATGACTTACATAAGACGTTGCCTTACTAACACGTCCTTCTATTTATTCGAGAAGCTGTGATGATACAACTTTTTCTATTCTTAGAATGCTCATGCCAAATACATAACCTTGTAAAAATTAGAATATTCAAAAAGTAAGAGGTTTTTCTTGAGATTGGTGTTGGATAGTTTTCAAACTACTATCACATAAAGAAAAGTTTTAAATGACACGACATAGGTACATAACAGTCTGCTGACAGCAAGGGTTTTCAGCTCTGGTGATATCTATTGTACAATCCATCCATTCTACCTGCATCTTTATACTCTTTCTCTCTCTCTCTCTGGTAGAGAAAAGATAGCGTGCTTTTAGGGTTTTGGGGTGTGTGTGTGTGTTTGGGTTTTGTTTGTTATTTTTTGTTTGTTTGGGGTTTTTTGGTTTTTGTTTTGTTTTTGTTTTTGTTTTTGAAGAACTTAAGTTCCTAAAAATTCTTCTGCTCATAGGTGCTCATTTTTGAGGTCCTGCCTTTTCTACAGTCACTACTTCTGGGGAAAGCTCACCTCTTAGAACATCATTAGCTTTTACACCAAGAGCACACACTGTCTAAGTATAAGCAGATTGAGCCTGCTGGACCTAAAGCTCACACAGGAAAAGTGACCATATTCCAGAACAAGGCAGCTTCTCTTGCAATAGTCACAGGATGGTAGCTTTAAGCAGTCTGGACAGCATTCAGACATTCAAGTCAAAAGTATCTTACTTGATACCAAAGTACTAAGTGTCACATTGGTACCTTCACCAGGAAAAGTTGTTTTAAGATTGAATTACTGCAAAAGATTGTATTCAGTAAACTATTCTCGTATTACGCAAAAGTTTCTCCTTACTCAGTACAAAACTAAATATTATGACAAGTGATAAATTTGGCAATGCAGTGTTTCTAAAAATCTTTAAGAATATTTTTTCATTAATCCCATATTTCTCCTACTGTTATGGTCATGGTTGACAGTCTCATTATCAACAGACAACAAAACACTCAAAGAGACAGAACACAGCAAACTCTACGGTCACTGCTGTCAAGACATAGGTTTGTGTTCCCAAACATGAACCAGTTTGTGAACAAGCATGCTAATCACCATGTGACATTCTGTGGGACAGCAGATCACACCCTTCAATCCGCTTTATCTGAACATTCAAACTACTAATACTGTCTCCCTTATTGCTGTGGTGGTCTCCAATGATGCTGGCAGTAGAAGCAGTTCAAGCAAACAAGGCTTCAAACTTCTGGACGACTTCTACTGCAAGCTTTTGGCCCCACAGGAATTTCATCCGGGGATATCACAAATGCCAACCAAATGGTTAGATCAGGTGTCTTCCCTACTGTAAATAGAACTATATCAACCATAGAAGACTTCTGTCAGTTTTACTTATGCTATACGGGTGGATAGCATAAAAATGTCAAAGCCAGTATGTGCTACAAATACCACGGCAGCTTTATTCAAAGATCAGTGCTGGTGTGGCACAACAACAAAGAATCAATCATATATACAGGATCTCTCATTTTTTCCTGCTCTTCTGACATTTAGCCTAACCATTAGAGTGCTTGGTCATTGGTAGATAGCAAGGTGAAGTTGAGATCATACAAAAAAAAAAAAAAAGATTAATGAGAAAAAGAATAAAAACATTGTGGCAATTATTCTGTGACTCTGAAGTAAGGTTATACATCCAAAAATAAAGAATTCGTTTTTCATAAAGTATATTGTAATCAAAAGAAGCATTTTATTATTTGCAAGTTTAGCACGATCTTTCACTCTACATGAAATTGAACTGCATTTGTAAAGAAAGTGTTTAACTGGCATTTGTAAAAAAAGCTGGCTGGCAACTCATCATTACAATTTATAGTAGCTCCTAAGGGTGTTAGTAAATAAATTAATTTATATTTCAAATAACAATCATGTCTGGTAAGATGAATTTCAAACGTAGAAGAAAAACCAGTAACGTTCTTCAAAGGACAGTAGGGTCATTGCCAATGACCCTGATGAGAAAAATAGGACATGCTTATTCAGTGAAAGGGTGAGTGGGAGCTCATCTGATGAGGATTAGCATGTACAACAGCAGTCACTGTCCTTCCCCTGAGGGAAGAGCGACAGTTTGAGGAACAGGGAGGAACACCATCTTCTAATTGGTTGTAGAGATGGACAGCTCAGTCTGTACTGAGATGCCAAAACTGATCTTTCAAAATACCCTATGATATCTGCTAAACAACAACAACAAAAAAAAGGTACTCATGTGAAGGCCATCCAAGTGAAGGGCAAGCAGGAAAATCCACAGCAGATGAGCTATATAATACTCTTTATGTAGAACCAGCCTGTAATGATTCACACTTTACAACACAACCCAAATCCTTACTTCCCCACTTTAATGCTGGCAAAATTAACTGGAGAGTGCTACAGAGGGCTTGTATTTAAACTAGTAGAGAAGAACACATCACCATTTTGGCTAAGCTACAGTTTTACAGAGATTATTTCCACAGATTTCAGTTGGACTTTGCTGGCCTAAAGCGCTCTGGGGTCTCAGGAGGCCTAAATATCTTTCTTCAAATGAGCAAAGGTGGTTGTCCTGAGAAAGTTTAGTGAACTCAAATATATGCAAGAGGACAGACTTACAATATTTTTACAGAACCCTGGCAGTATCCACCACACGGTAATTTAAACATAAACAGAAACTGTCACAAACACTGTCACTTCTGTGACTGTATCAGTTATCTATATCTATTTCATACCTCTGCTCATTTAGTGGATATGTTTAAATATTGAGTATTTTTCCAAGTCTGCAATTGTTAGACATTTTATCTTAGCAGATTTGTATCAACAGTTCATATTTAAATGATGAAGGCATAACAAACTAAGGTGTTTACCTGTTATGAGAAACCTGTAGTTCTGCTAATAGTTGATTTTTAAACCACTGATCAAAATCCACACTATCAAATAGTTCATAAGCAGCCAGTCCAACCGCATTATACACTGGGGAAAAACAATAGTTATGCTTATTGTTTGCTTAAATGTTTAATTTTTAATAATAAATATCAGACTAACTTAAGTTTCAAAAAACATTTTTGATAACCTGAACATAATACAGGAAACAAAACTAAAGCATATCTTTCTGAAGAAAGATATTATCAGACCATGGCAAAGGGAACTCTGGAGAAAATTTTAGTAAAAGAAAGGTATTACAAAAGAAAATTCAGACTCTTAAAAATAGTTAAAAGCTGTAAGAACAATGAAGATCTTATTCTAACATCAAGAATGATTCCATCAGAGGTCTTAGACAGTTCTTTTCTTTTGCCATAAAATCTCCTTACTTGTAAAACGGACAGAGTATCTGTCCGTAAGCACTGTAGCTCATTTATTTGCAGAGAGGAAAAGACAGGACGGTAAGGGAGATTGTGTAAAGGTTTGTTTCACAAAAAAGCTGAAAAAACCACCATATTTTTACATAAGCATTTTGAAAAGTGAAGACTGACATCAACTGCAAGGAGAAATAGGATCTAGGTCCTACTTTCCAAATGTCTTAGAAAAAAAAAATCTTGCAAATTCTTAATATAATTTTTAAGAAGTCAAGCACATACTCAAAAGTGACTCTGTTACTTCAAAGGTAAAGTAAATTTAATTTACCAGCATCTTTAATCAGTATAGCACTGGCATCTTCCATGTTGGTAGATCCTACAAGACAAAGTTACAATAAAGAAAGAAGTGTAACTAAAAGAAAGAATGCAAGCAACTTCGCACTTTTACACTTAAGTATGCTGTGAATTAAGACTGCTTTGCCATTTTTTATTCATGAGTTCAGTTATTTCAGTTTCAATACTTTCTTCAGTGAATATACTAAATCAAATCTCTGCTTTCATACCCTATTTTTGACTGACTTCTTCAGAGCTGAATATTTTTAAGAGCAACATGCATATAAGTCAGAAGCATGTATTTTATATGAATAGATTCAAAAACCCACAAATTGCTGAAGTCGCTTGACCACGTGGTACTATTTCCAACAGAGATCTAGATCTATTTCCTATATACTTTAATATGTGTGCATGTGTACCTACAACGTATAAGTAAAAATTTTCCAAAATCTTAAGAATTAATTAATTCTTAATATCATCTAGTACTTCAACAGTAACTCTCAAGTTGAAAACATCCAGAAATGGCTACTAGGGGCTTCAGGAGCAAAAAAAAAGTCTACCTTTTAGCATGGAAGTGTTAATTTCCATAATTCTTGTAAAACAAAGTAACTGTCAACCCTGTTGTAAGGAACCTTTTACCATTCCCAGTGTCACAGCACAGCAAGCCATCCTGCAATTTACGTACACAAGTATTTTATGAAGAGATTCTCTGAATGTCACCTTCAGACAATGAGTATTTATTTCTATTTAATAGAACACACTGATCCATTCCGATAAGTTCAACTATAAAATATTGTAAGCCAAGTAAGATACAACCTGGGGAAACAACCTAAGCTGAAATGACAGGGAAAACAAAGTGGCAGCTACCACTCATTATCTTTCATGGCCACTTTAAGACTCAGTTTGGGAGTGAAGAAAACTTGAATCATTCCTCAGTCTATGACAACTTCACTTTTCATACAGAGAAACACTAAATTTTTAAAGCAGATTCTTCAGATTTGGAAAGTCCTCTAGGCTCTCTAAAATCTCAGCATAACTTGAACTTTCTCTTTTAAAGGTTTTTTCCCCAGGATTTTTGCAGAGGCATGGCAGAATTACGATAAACTGTCTTGCAATATTTGAACAGGAAGTTCCCAATAAAAAGCAACCTATAGAATTTATTAAGCTTGTCGACCATTCTCAAGAAAGCCTGAAACCTCATGAAAGCAGAAATACCCCAATCTTTGTCAGTCATCTAAAATAGTCATGACAAAAAGTAAAGAATCCTTAGGATTTCCTCTTCCTATACACACACTGCATTTTCCTTATAGTAGGTTTAGAAATAATTTAAAAATATTAACATGTCCTTTCAAAAATAGAGTGAATGCACTATATAAAATTAGATATCACAAGGTAAAATTGTTTAACAGTTGACAAAAGCAAATATAAAGAATTCTACATTTTACAGTTCCTTTATTTTTTAAAGAACTTACCCTGTAGACTGTGAACCATTTCTAAAAGCACAGGGGTAAGGGTCTGATTATATTCATGGAAAATATCAATAAAAAGAACTTCTGTGCATGGCTGAAAAATTAAAAGATCTGTTTTAGAATCTATCAAAATAAAGGCAATTAAAATATATTTCATCCTAAAATTTTAAAGTGGTGAATATCTCGCACCAAAGGTCATTTAAAATGCAATATACTGTAGAAAAATTAGTATTATATGAAATACCACTCTTCCTACTATACAGTATGCTTAACTCTAGTAAGATTTTGATGGCTGCATCTATATCAGCCAGTTGTGTGGTAGAAGAACAATGGATCCGTGGAGTGAAACAGCTGGTGTGGGGAAGCCAGTGACCACACTACAGGTATGTCACCATTTCTTTTTGAATTAGTTCTAGTTGAGTCATCTGAATACCCATTTGCACTTGGAACACACTAGATGCACAGGCTTGGGTTTTTTAGGTTTAAAATGAAAGTAACCCAGCAAATAAACTTTGAGATCTCTCTGCAAAGCAAACCACAGCAGCGATAATTGGGACATTCATTACAACAGCATGCTTTTGATCTGAACTAAAATGCTAATATAGATGCATCTGAAACTTAACTCATTCATCATGCCTATTAAGAAAGTTGTAAGTGATAATATCAGTTACCAGTTTAAAGAAGAGACAACTTCTATTGGGTTTAATAACCACCAAATACTACACAATATAACTGCTGAAGCAAACTCCTTTTCCCTCCCTCCTAAAATATGAAGTGCATAGTTTCCAGTGTATTGCAGCATGTTCGAACATTGATAAATGAACAAAGTTAATTTATACTAATTCTAATCAAATGTCTTTAAGTAAAGATTTTTTTGAAAAGCATGACCTTATCTTTCTACCAAATACCATCTCTCTTTGCTCCAAGACTATCAAGAAATGCATCCAGAAATGTTGAATGGTTTTCTTTCAAATTGAAATACTTACTCTGAGACTGTACTTCCAAGAATCTCCTCCTGTCTCTTCTACAGCTATTATTTCACAAAGAAAAGGAAAAAGTACTATTTCAGCTATGGTTCAAATAAAGTTTAATATTTAGATATGTGAATATCATAGACTACTGAGAAACCTCTTGTTATGAAAACAGTATCTAGAGGAAATATTTGTCCATGTAACAAGACTGCGGAAAATAGAACAGCCAATATTGCAGTAAGCAACTTGTAGAGGCAATGCGGATATGAAACTCTTATACCAGTATCTAAATAAACTGCAACCAACTATAGAACACGTTTCTTACTGAAGCCTTCTGGGTCCTCTTCCCACATCATTAATTCTTCCTTTGGAAATAGTGAGTGACTAATCTCCTACATATTTCCATTAGTGTTGGATACGTAAAAAACGCTGTCTTTATCTTATGTGCTTCAAGAGTTTCAGGACTGCTATCTGAAATAAAACACAGAAAATTCCAAATTACAAGTAAGTGGCTCAATGATCAATAGTCTAGTAAAATTAGAAAGAAATCAATAGATAAGAAATTCTTATCCTCAGAACAAACAAACAAACAAACATTTTTCATGGCAGACTTCCATAACAGACTTTCAGGTGGTACTTTTTTTAAGCAAGTTAAACTCCCAAATTCATTTACTTTTAAGAGAGTTCTCCAACAGCACAATTAAACTGAAGGGTTGTTAGGGCTTCACAAAGTATTTATAATGCTTTTCAGATACTATGTAGATGAAAAGAAAAACTGTTTACCTGCTGCTTTTGGTATTTTGTTTTTTATTTAGCATTACTGAATTAAAAAACACACAGAACTCAAAGAAAGTTTAATTTATACCTACTCAGAAAGTTTATTCAAATACAATCGTAAAAATAACTTGGATTTTTTAGGAGTTAACATTTGTTAAAGAAAGCAGCAATAAAACCAAATACTGTATGCTATACAACCAACACAAATGCTATACATCAGTCAGAAATTAAGAAAAATAAATTTTCTATTTTAATTTTTTTTAATCACCCAGTTCTCAAAAAGTCAAGTGCTATAGCTTTCATCAGAATGTGCTATATTCTTCTGGTCTCAAGTGACCACATTTCTATTTCAAAAACTCAAACACAACTATGAACTTTTGGAAGTAGAAATTTCTGTTAATAATCAGTGGATTTAGGACATTCTAATGTATTATAAAAATATGGGAAAACACTGAAATACATTGATATTCTGAAGAATTTTAAATGCTGGATTTGTGTAATCTGACACATACCTGTATGTTCAGGAAATTTTTTTTTTTCAAATTTAGAAAGAGAATGCTAATTGTTATCTAGTCATCCCAATGTCAAACTAATGTGGAAGGTTTGGGGTTTTTTTTAAATATAGTTCAATTCTATTTGTCATTATCCATATATACACCAGTGTGTATGAAGATTCAGAATGAAACAGTCCTACAAAGCAGAACACAAACTGCTTTATATTCAACTGCATGTCAAATTCACTGTGTTTCTCTACTTCAGAGTACTGGTATTAGTAAATTGCAGCAAATACCCGATTTTATCAAACATTTCTCAACGGAAAGATGCATCAAACCATTTGATGAAAACAAACCAAATTCCATACCTCAATACTTTTTAAAATTAGTTCAATGAAAACTAAAACAATCAACAAAGAAAAGATATTCACACTTCTTGTGTAGTGAGAATTACTTTAGCAGGTCAGTGTCTATATATATTAATACTTTAACCATCAATATACAAATTATCAATATAGAAACAGAAGCACACACTACTAACTATTAAAACATTAAGTGCTTGAAAAGAATGTCTTAAAGGAGTTTTACTGTTGGGAACAACTAGCAAAATGTTTCTTAAGATATAAAAAATGTTTTTAGTAAATAGCTGCAGTACCTTCAATATTTTTGGATGGCTTGTAAGCATAATTTTTTACAATCATCTTAATGAGATTCATGCACTGTACAATAAACCGCTCAAATACAATTCCTTCACCAGCCTCTGTGAAAACATAGCTTACAGCAAACTCCAATGACCTCTGAATCAAAGGGGTGAATGAAAAAGGATGTTGATCCAGGAAGTCCAAAAGCTGAAAATTAAGGAAGTAGAAGAGCAAGAAAGAAATCAAATGACTTTTTGTGCAAGTCTTTTATTAAATGTTTTTGTAAACTACTTACCAAACACAAGTGCTAATATATATAAAATTATAGAAAAGAGAATTGAACACAGACAGGAAATTAGGAAGAGATCAGTATCAGTGGTTAATTAAGCATTATTTTGCCCTGAAATTATTGATTCATGTTCAAAATTGCCTTGTTTTAAGTTTAAGGAACAATACCCATTTTCAACTAGACCAGCTTGCTAGCAACACAGTATATAAAACACATCAACCACACTTAAAACCCTGAACATTTTAGCAGATAATTCAACCCTATTAGAATTATTGTAAGAAAAGAGGCATGAGGGAAATAATTTTTTATTCTTTTTTCTCCCCCTCCACTGCAGTACAAGCACTTGCTTCTTCAGCCTAGCTTTTCCAACTAGTGGTCTAGAATGCACTGGTCAATTCCTTTAATCTCCTCTACTACTGCAAAAATGCCTAAGCCTAAATTCTTGCATCTGAGTTTCTACAGGTGGTAGATTATCTATTAATAAAGTGTATTTTCTTTTCAGGTCTATGAAAAAAGATGCACATGCCTCACATACTTTGCTTGGTAGTTCAAAGAAGTACTATGACAAAGACTAAAAATGTTGGGACAGAACACCTTCAGTTCAATTTTGTGAAGCTGACAGCTGCCTCCCACTTCTAATAATTAGGCTGAATATTTAAATAAGATCCATGGCCCCAAAATATAATCTAAAAACAATGGGAATTCTGTAGGTTTTATATCTTTTAAAAACAGAGCAAGTGACAATGCTAAAATTACCTTCCGGTAATATATGCAATTAATGATTGCACAGAATTAGCTGACAACTCCAAATATATTATATAATACAAAAGTCACAGAGGGTAAGAGAGTTTTTTGTTAGTTTTCCTTCAATAAACTAAAAGCGGCCAGTTATTCAATAGACCTAATAGGGCCTTAGAAATAGCAATCTAACTACTTATAAAAGACAGGATGAAAAGTTTCTCTCTTCTTTATTCATCAATGTTGATACCAATGTTTTAGCAAAACTTCCAGAATTCTTTTCTGTGCAAACTCCTGGCTAAATAATTTACTTATGGAATGCATTAAACTTTTTTTTAACTAAGGAAATGTATTCTTCACTCCTGCAACTTATGTCAGCATGAGTAAACAGACACCCTTTTCTTAAAAAAAAATTGAAAAATATATTTCATAACAAAGAAGTTTTAAGTTGCAGTACCTTCCATTTCTTTAAAAGATCTGAAACCTATTGGCTTTAAGGCACATACATATCTGAATGCTCCTCCAGAACAGTAAACTATTCAATAACTGAATGGAGAATTTACTTACCACTTTAGTGAACAGAATTATAGTCTTTTCTAGACGATCTCTGCATACATTTTCTGCTCTTATACTTCTACCTGGTAAATCAGATATTTAACAACTATCATTTTTTCAGACTTTCCTTTTCTTTCTGGATAGCTAAGTTTTAAAAAATGAACACTGGAGAACAACTTGTTTTCTCTGTAGTTCAGGGATTATGGCAGCCAGAAAAAAGTTCTAAGGCAGAATAAATTCAAAGTCAAATTCAAGGTAATGAGTACTGCGGGAGGGTGGGGAGGGGGAATCTTTAACTGTTTCTCTCAGCTGCAGTGAAATTCACTATAACTGATCAGAATAAAACAACTGGGACATCATTACAGACAACTCAATGATAAAAGACAGTTAAAATAATGCAAACAAATGCTAGCATAGACAAGAAGTAAAAAAAGCACTGAAAAGATGAAAATGCCCTTTTATTAAAATTATGGTATATCCTTACTACATAACACTATGTGCTTTTCTAGAAACTCCACCTTAAAAAAAAAATTTATTATGGACACTGGAAAATATTCCGAATTTGCAAAAAAATAGATAAAGCTTTTATAATAAAAGAGAAAAACAAAAAGAGCCATAATGAAGGCATACAGGCAAAAACCATGATGTAATAAATGTAAACACTCATCTTTAAGGTAGTCATGCCTGCTTTTGCCAAACAACTTACTGATTAGAAAAGTGGAAATAAGAGTTGAGCTTGAAGCTTCCCATCTCATGACATTCAAACTCCACAGTCCTCATGTTCTAGGGGACTGCGATAACCACCAAGCTTTGGGATGGGATGGCCTTCAATTCAGTCTATTAAAGCTAGGCAACTATCTTGCAAAAAATGAAAGAAGGGCCAGAAGGAGCACGATTACTGTGTAATAGAAAGGGCAAACAGTTGCACGCAAAGCTGCCTGCATTTTGGAAGAGCAAAAAAGGTATTTTATTTTGGCATTGAACACAGTGGCAGTTTCCATTTTTCTAGAAAGGAGGCTCAGAGTCAGATCAGCCCGCCTCACCTAAGTACAGGCTCCTGAGCCACGTACCTTCATTTATATCAAAAAATTTCTACTCAGTTCAGACATTTATTCTCAGAAAAAGTGTTGTGGAATCCTAAAAGAATGACTTGACAGGCTTCAAATGAATGAATAATTTGCACCAGGTCTACTACAAACGTACAAGCAAGAAAAGAGCAATGAGTTCAGACGCCACACTGCCAAACATCTCCTTTTGGCTTGCTCCAAGTAACTTCCCTAAAAAAGCACTAACACCTGCCAATTATACTTATATTCCTGTTGACTGTGTTAACCTATGGTTGCCTGTCTCAGACTACAACTCTTCCAGTTATAAAGTACATATAGCTGAATGTGGTCTTTATTTCCCATTTGACCCTTACCAAAATACATGGCAAACTCCAGAAAAAACAAAAACATAAAACCCTCCCAAAGAAGAAGACTCAAGATGATCTGGGTTTTAGTAGCGTCTACATATTTTAATATGGATACTTTGTCAATCCATGGCTTAAGATTTTTTTTTCAGTTGGCATTATCACACCAAGTACAATTTTCATGGGATTTTAGTCTGCTGATACAAAAGGATATTTTTACTGAAGTCTTCCCTGACAGTTTCAGCGGCATTTAAAGTAATAGCTTTGCACTTAGAAAAAATACCTTGCACCTAAATGATTAATGATGATGCACTAAATTGTATTATGTTTTCATCCAGCTTCTAATATTTAACAGCCAATACAAGGAAAAATATTCAGATACTTACTACACTCCAGAAACTGTTTTAGCCGTTCAAATACTGCATGTAGAAAACCCTGAAAAATGTGAAAGTAGACGTCTTTTAAAGATGAAGCTTATTTTGCACTGTATCATGAGAAGAAAGTTGAGTCAAACTGAAGTCAGTTCAGATGTGTTACAAGCTCAGACATTACCTTATCACTTTTACTGAACTAACTGATTATCTTGGACAAGCAATTTCCTCATGAAACAAATAATTAGCTAGCTAGCAGACTGCACAGGTGATCCAAACCTTATTAGTACTACACAAACAGCATAGCATCTCTAGTAGAAGGTGGTACAGGTAAATATAAACATAGGCTTTACAATCTGATTATCCAGTTCTTTCCTGTTCTCAACTTCCTAGTTTAGGATGTACATCGTAGGTAACCAATTCCTCCAGCAAAGCAGGCAGTGTTTGGGGTTAAGTGAGATGCTTGGGTTTCTTTCTTCTTTCTTCCCCCTGCCCCCCACCCCACCCCAATGGGCTGCATACCACAGGCTTTCATCTCAATCAGACAAATTCTACCAATAGAATTTGGCAGAACAAACTTGCCATTACATTCATCATTAAATGAAAACATCCTCTTCAAATGATGAGGGAGAGTACATAACACATCTTCCAGTAGGCAACAGGGGTGTCACTATCATATGACACGTAAATTGGAAGGGGTACCTTTTCTTTTGTTAAACGTCATGCCATTGGTGTCACAGTGTTTAGGATCTATCTAGGATCTGACAGTTCTTAACTGATGAGAAGATAACTTTGAGTTTGTGTTGCTTGATCTTCCCTTATGTAACACAAATGTGTGCCTTTCAACAATTTTCAAACATAGCCGCAACAACAACTGAAATCATCACAAAAGATTCCTAATCTAGAACTAGAAACGGATATATGTCACTTACCATTACCTCTACACTCCAATGAGGTTCTACAAACCCATGGACTGTCAGTTTACGAAGCACTAGGAAAAAAAACCAAGTTACTTGTGTAGGTATTTCTCAGCCCTTGTTCCAACAGATTTCAGAACTCAGTTAAAATCACAGTTGCTGTGCCTTTCTTCCAATTCTCCAAATTAAAAAATACATTTAATTTTGGGCCTTTGGATGCCTCAACTATACCTAATATGAATCTAATCTTGTTGAAATTACTTTAAAATTCAGTACATCATGTGTAAAATAATGAAGAGGACTCCAAGAATTACTGAATCAAGAAGAATTCTGCAAAAGCTGTAAGTATTCAACCTCTGAAAGGTTCTGCAGCAGGAAAATGGCCAAGTACAGTTAACTAGGGCCCATTAGCCATCTTACGAATTTTCTCAGGTTTATCACTGCCAGCTACCCAGAGAAACCGCATGCTGCACCTTCTGAAACAATTCAAGACTGGTATTATCTGCACTGCAAGCACCACACACGAACGCCTCAATTCTTCAAATCAGTGAAGTACAGTAAGGATATGTATTCATCCCACGGATAAATACTTGAGCACCAACCTAAAATCTAAACTGACTGCTAAGGTTACTTCTTCACTGAACACAAGGTGAACTTAACACAACAAAATTCATAGCTCAGCTTCCTCAGTTAAGCGCCTAAAGATAGAGAGATGCAAGTCTAAATTACAACATGCGTAAAAAAGCATCCTGTTAGGTCCTCCACTTTCCCACCTCTTACTTCGACTTCTTACGACATACATATCAGAATGGTATATACTGAGAAACAAAAGTACCTTCTACCCCTTCCGTGTGAACAATCCTTCTGCCTTGCTAAAGGTACAGGTAAAATATACCAAGGTTTTCCTGGTATATATACTGGTTTTCCCAATGGGCATGGCTTTGTTAAAGAATGCTAACTCTTTATCAAAGAAGTCTTACTCGTTCACTGTGAAGAAACTTATTTGACTCCTTATATTTAATATAATTCAATATTATTACCTTTCAATGACAACAAGGTTCTTTCTAGTGAATTCATGGCTGCAGCTTCATCCCCTGTACAAACTTGCTGTAGGAACGTATCGGTATGATGATTCCACAAGGAACACGCAAAGCTATAAATACCTGATGCAAGCTGCAAAAGGAAGAAAGACCAACAATATATTTCCTGAATTTGGCTATAGCGTAGTAAATCCCTAAATTTTAAAGGCCAGTTTAGACTGTTAAATTATTTAATCCATCTTCTCATATCTCATGGGCCACAGTGTTTCACTTACTTCTTTGTTGTACTGAGTTATACTGATCCAAAGATGTTTTCCAGAAAAATATCTTGTCTTAATTTGAAGGTATTATAATACACTCACCTGCTTCCCTGACTACTTGGTCTATGACTCTACCACTTTAAAGATAACTATTTAGGCCTCCTTTCTTACCCGATTTTCATTAAATACAGCCACAGGTCTAATAAAGTATGAGGCTTCAAAAAACTATCAGCTCTCCTCATCGCCTCCTCTTCCAGAAGACTTAAACCGTTTATCTTACAGCATAGTTAATATCTGAATCAGTTTACTCTGGGTCACAGTTAGCAGTTACATGCCTATCTCTAATAAAAATAGTATTGAACAACGTGTACACTGAAACTAACTATTTTGTTGATAGCTGCCAACCCTGACTTTTTGCCTCAAATTGTTTAAAATACAGAACGACAAATAGTTTCTAATCAGCTAGCACTGAACAAATCTCAACTTAATTCACATTACAGTTTCCAAACAGTGCTTACCTGATAAGGATATCTGAAGTACAAACAGAAGATAAAGAATTTCTCATTCAGTTATGGTAGCACTTGACAGCTTCATAGTTAGGGAAGAAACTGCACTTACTCTGCTACACGCTACATCAATAGAATCAAAAGCACGTATAGAATCATAGAATCATTAAGGT
>NW_009201045.1:0-4032 GCF_000690835.1 Fulmarus glacialis | reverse complement strand
AAACTCAGTATTTAAAGTAACAAAAAAAAATCCCCAAAATTTAATATCATCTTTTGAGTGACAATGCCAGTTCAAGCCCAGGACTTGAACTGCACTGTTCTTTTCAAACCTTTTTTCACCTTTTTGTTTCTCAGAGAAGAAAAGAAAGGATTCAGCAAAGGTGTGACAATAGTGTTAAGTACATGGACAGTTTTAGTCAAATCTAGGGAAGAAGAAAGAGAGGCGCTGCAGGATATACAGGAATGGATGAACAGTTATATAGACAGAATAGACACATAAGCTCAGAAATAAAAGGAGAACAGGTAGCAAAGGATAAAGATGGGTGTAATGCACACACACACACACACACAAAACCTTGCATCAATATGAAGGGATAGATAGAAAGGTGAAGAGGTAGTATATACACATAAAATCAGAATAATTCAGATTGGAAGAGATCTCAGGAGGACCTCCTGCTTGAAGAAGGGTCAGCTACAATTTCAGGGCTTTACATGCACAGGGATGGGTAAAGGAAGACAAAAATGAAGTCATCTATCCTTATTGTTAAAATCTTGATATCTTAAGTCCCATAAGCCCATAGTTTTTAGATGGAAGTTGCAAGTTTATTGAGCAATAAGACTTCTGTGAGTAAAACATGTGCTTGTCTGAGACTGAATCAAATGAAATGGTCAGGCCATCCAACTCCTGTCCTTGTGCAACTTGGTAAGGACAACATTCTGTGAGGTGTATGACCAATCCTCTAGATTGTAGAGGATCTGAATGTTTCAGAGGTTTTGTAGCTAGCTCCTTTCCTTCCATTGCTTTGACTTTATTTCAGTGTCTCAAGATGGAGTGTCATGGCCCTTATTCTCTTGCCTAGCTGTGAGGCCTACTTTCTAGCACGTTCATTTTGGTTCCATTTGTAATATCATTGTTGTTTTATAGATTTTATGTACTGCTTAATACGTGTTGCTTAATACTGAGGAGGCATCTACTAATTCTTCAGACAGATGTTTCAGTCCTTTATTTTGTCCACTTCGCAATGCACAAGTCATAGTATCATATCATGGATCAACTGTTGTTCAGAATCGATGCAGCTAAGGGATAACGCTAAGGGAGTGATAGGTGACACACAAAGATGGGTATCTAAACAGTTAGTACAAACTGTCCATTAAATGGAAAGGCTTCTGTTTCACTGAAAATAGAAGCAGCTAAATAGATATATTTTATTACAGACATTTAAATTTTGTATGGGTGAAGTAAGGTGTAATGTTTCCCTCTAAGAGCAATCAAGACCACTAAGACTTAAGGTAAGTTTTGTCTTTTTTCCTGGCCTTTATCATCCCAACAGTGGGACCTGTTTCTGACAACAAGCACTGTCATCATCCGCCTTTGAAATATTGGTGCTGGCTGCTAGCTGTTAGATAGAGAAAACCAAACAACAACAACAAAAACCCCCCGAAACTTTCAGTGACGAGAAAACAGCCACAAAAAACCCTCAGAGAAAATAAAACATAATTTTCTGAAGGACTTTCAGTGAAGAGAACATGTTGTGCAATGAGAGTATCACCATTCCCCTGATATCAAGTGCTCTGTCGTTCTGACTAGCAGCGCAATGTGTAAGGACTGTGGTGACTGATAACCTGTTGTTGATATGAAGCCCATGGGGCCACTGAGGGGGGATGTGAAATAAGCCTCTTGGATGAAGGATTCACTTGTAGTTCACAAACAAGGGATGCATCTTCCAGTAGATGTGAAGCTTTACAATGCAGTTCTAAAAGAGACCAAAACGGCATTGTTGTTAATCACAATTTGCAAAAGGTGGAGCACGGTTTTTCACTGTAGTGGAATTCTACAGCTGGTAGAACTGGGTGTGGACTGATGAGGTTTTTTGTTTTCTGAAGTCTAATGATACTTAGAATTTCCTCTGAAGCCAAATGACCAATGATTTCAGTAGGAACTGACACAAATACAAGTTATGCACCTGAATGCTTCCAACTTCTTTAAAATGACTCCTGTGGCTGCTGAATCACACACAGGTGGTGAATTCACTCACTGAAATTCACTTCATCATAAAACAGACTTCTAAGTCCTATTGAGCCGCCTGGGTATCTCCACTGATGAGAAGGGGAGCTCACATTTACATAAATGATTCAAAGTAGGTAAAATAAGATGAGAAATATCTCTGTTTAGAGGTATTTATATTTTGAAAGTCCTGTGTATTATCTCTTTTTGACATGGTTTTATTTGTTTGTTTAATTAATTAATTAATGTCTAGTAAGGAAAATGTTGTACAAACAGGGAATACGACATTGTCTGTTTCTGTCAATAGGTCTGTTCAGTTTGTTCCACTGGGTGATTATTGACTATCAAAGAAGTACAGTGTAAAATGAGTTTCTTAGATTTTGTTTACACACTTGTGAGAGGGAAGAGTGTTAATCTAACGTAAAACAGACATCAGCAATGTGTGCATGTATATCTGTACTAGTCTGCCTAGACCATGAACATGGGTAGTTCATGAAAATAAAGTCATTTCTAGAATGTGCATCATTGGACAGTTCAAACATCGTCCTCATACAATCAGATAATTATGCCCTAGAAGTGCTTGTTTCTCGCCACCGATTGTGAAAGTTTAGTCAGTTTGCTCAAGTATAGGCATCTGAACATGGACAGCTTAATTTCACTTCATTCCCAGTGTACATAATGAAGGAGAAGCTCATTATTTTTACCACAGTAAACCTGTGAACGTCTCCTGTCTGAGACATAAGTAGAGAACAGTTCAATACATTCTTTGGTTGATACATTCCGTGTGTGTTGACAGATGGGTCATGGCTGAAAAAAAAAAAAGAGAGAAGCAACCTGTGGCAGCAGAATTCATTCTTCTGGGCTTCCCTGGCAACCTCTCGTTTCTGGAGATCTGGTACACTTCAGCTTGCGTGTCCAAAGCCCTTGGAGTGTTCCTTGGAAAGAGTCAAACCATCTACTTCATCAGCTGCACCTTGTAGATGTACTTCATCTTCTCCTTGGGCTATCTGGAATGTGCTGTCTTGGCTGTCATGCTTACGGTCGCTATCTGGCCATATGCTACCCTTTACACTGCAGTGTCCTCATGTGCAACCCCTTGTGCACACAGGTGGCCATTGGCTCCTGGATGTTCAGTTTCCTGGGTGTCACTATCCCAGCCTCTCTAATCTCCACCTCATTCTTCTGTGGCCCCAAAATCATCAATCCCTTTTCTTTTGGTGACACAGATTCATGGATTTCTTTCTCCAGTTCTGACACTCCTTTTGTTGAAATGGCACGTCTTGTCACTCTCTGCACATCTGTACTTGCCTCTTTAGTGGGAACATTCACATCCTACATGTATATCATTTCTGCTATCTTGGGGATCCCATGAGCCAAAGGTTGGCAAAAAGCTTTTTGTACATGCTCAGCTCATCTTACTGTTGTGATTTTGTGGTATGACTCCACCGTCTTTCTGTACATCAGGTGCTATCGTCAGACTTCTCTGATTTGAACAAAACTGTGAATACCTTCCATACTATTGTGACTCCCATCTTGAATTTTTTCATTTACACTCTCTAGGAACACAGGGTGAAGAAAGCCTTGAAAAAAGCACTAGGCAGACATGACAATGCCTTAAACTGATTGCAGACAAAAGTAGATGGAATCACCATAAACATATAACGCAGTGTTTTACTGTATGCATTCTTCAGTGGTTTTCCTCTTCCCTATCTTTAAATGTTGGAGCAGACATCTGCCACTGAGCTAACTACTCTGGTTCTCTTTACAGTCACTGCAAAGAAAGACCATTAGTGTGTGTAGTTAATCAGGCATGGCTTAGATATTTTTATGACATGTATCAGTCAAACGATGTCCTAGAAGTTCTTTTTCTCTCTGCTGTCAGTGAGTAGATTTTAACTCAGCTGCAGATGTCTGCCTATCGGTGGTTGCATTTGATCAGATTAATGCCATCCATATAATATTCTCACCTAATTGACAAAATTCCCTACAAGGCCTGCACCAACCTTGACGGATGAGAAAAGAAAGATT
>NW_009201044.1:8928-9154 GCF_000690835.1 Fulmarus glacialis | reverse complement strand
CACCCACCCCCACCCCCTTCATATATATATTTGTATACACACAGCTTGTTCCCGTGAGGATGGTGATGGAGGTGACAGCAATGATGCAGAACATGTATACGTATACAATACAAGTATATGCTTTGGTATTGACGGTTAAAGAGAGTTTTAAGCCTAGAATGAAAAAATTCAGACCTTTGCTTCCTATCATACCCATGCAGCCGGCTTATCAGGGGCTCATCCAAAT
>NW_009201044.1:6828-8618 GCF_000690835.1 Fulmarus glacialis | reverse complement strand
GGCAGTGCCACACCAGCACCCACACTTCCCGGTGACCCCGCAGGGGACCGGGGAGAGCTTCTCCCCAGCGGAGCACTAGGACGGGATCAGGTGGAGAGAGACCCAACTGGAAAAGGAGCATCAGTCTGTCCCCCCGCACCCCCAGCAGGAAAATAATGAATCAGAGCATCTTCTTTCCCCATAGTCGCCTCCACCCCACCATGAGGCAAACAGCAGCAGAAAAAGGATCTGTGATTAAAAGGCTCCTTGCCCAAATCTTCCCGACTCTGGGCTGCAAGCTCTCCCCTGGTGCTGGCTATCACAGAGTGGTATCACTGATATCACTGCGTGGGGCTGGGAGCTGGACCCAGCCGGGACGGGAGCCCGGGGAGGGGGCAGGCACGGCCCCCAAGAGGCACAGCCGGCCCAAGAGGGCACGGCCGGTTATTTGCAGCTTTCCTGATGGGGAAGGCAAAGAAAATGTGGAGAGCCGTAAGCTCAGCCCAGGGCTGCCCAGTGGACAAGAGGGCACGGCCCCCCAGGGAGGGCACAGGGGAAGCACAGCCCGGGCTGCACCACTGGCCAGATGCCACAGCTTGCAACAAGCAGTATGGGGTTTTGTTCTCCCTAAAAGCTCCCAAACGCAGGCACCTCCAGCTCGACAGGGGCTCTGAGCCCTCACGCTTAAAGCCGGCTGTGCCCAGTGCTCTGCGAAGGACCCTATTGACAGAGCACGGCCGCCAGAACGAGATGGGCCTTGTATTACAGCTCTTCTTTTCGGCGAACGGCATGATCTGGGGATACTGATGGGAGATTTGTGAGTGTCTGGGGCTGTGCTGGGGCTGCGCTGGGCCAGGCAGGGCCACGGGCGTCTTCTGCCTCCTCCCTGCCCGCCGCCCCAACCTGCCCCCTCGGGCCCCTCTTTCCATCTGGGCTTCACCTCGGCTGATGCAGCCCTCCCAGTGCCCTCCCAGTCCCACACAGCCCCGCGAGTCCCCTTCCAGTCTGGAAATACGGTGCAAAAGCCCAGAAGAGGATGCAGAAGCTGAGGAATGGCTGAAGTGAGCCAGGAGTTCCTTGTTTTTGATACTCCTCCACCATACTCTGAATGTAAACCATGTCCAACAAGAAGCAGGCTACCGTCAGCTATAAAATTAGCGCGGGGGTAAATTCAGGCTCACAAGGAGGACTGTTGACTGCACACAGCCTCCCGTGTTTCTCTCATCTTGTTTGAAAATTAAGCATCTTCTGTTGCATGCCCTAACCTTGCACGCAGTTACTAGAGCAGGCTCCAGGGAAAGGCAGCAGGATGCTCCATTTTTGGCTCCATTTCTTTTCCTCCTGTTATTGGCACGAGACCGCTGTGCATACAAGTTCAGTGGGATACATTTCATCATACTCCGCTGCTCCTAATGGGCCTGTCTTTTGCATTTCTTTTCTGTTTATCTTTTCCCCAGGAAGTTCAGCGGAAAATATGCATCTCGTGATGAAGGTCCCTCAGCTGGACTGGACCATTTTCAAGCACAGCATCAGCATAGCATAAAAGCCAGAGGGTTGTTATTATGGCCAGGTTAGAAAATATTGGGGCTTTTTATTTTTTTCCCCCCTTTTTTAAATACAAATCCTTCTCCCTCCCAAAATGTCACCCAGAGTTGGTAACTAGTGGGCACCAGTGGGTCGCAACCTCCTTATCCGAGGATAAGGGCCTGGGTGCTGCTCAGGAGGGCACGGCAACCCCAGCACCCGAGGATGGGGCACATCCAGGGCATGGCATGAGCTTTGGGAAAGGCAAGCGGGCTGCCCAGCCTGCT
>NW_009201044.1:5910-6699 GCF_000690835.1 Fulmarus glacialis | reverse complement strand
CGTCTGCAGCTCCCTGCCTCCAACCTGCCTGCGAGATGCAGCCCTGCCCCAGCACCACAGCTCTGCGAGATGCTCAGCTCTTCCAGAAGAAGAGGCAAAAACAAGCCGAGGGACAAGGACCAGCCCTGGCACCGCTTTGTACCGCGCCATCCCAGGTGCCGGCACTGCGATGGGGCCATCCCAGCACAAAGGGGAGGAGAGAAACCAGCCGCCCCCTGCCAGAGGGACCCCAGCCCCAAACACAGGGAGGATGCCAGAGCTGGAGAGCTGGGGGAAGGGGCTGCTTTCTGCTCCTGGGAAATAAATATACCTGCCCCAAGCCACAGCCCTGAGACCCCCGCGCTGCCGCCCCGGCACACCCTGCCACCCTGGGAATCCAATGGGACGTGCTGTGCACCAGCTGTAATTCCCTTTTAATAATACATCACAGGAGGGCTGGCTCAGCAGCCCTCCTCTGCTCGTCCACCTCCTCATTAGCCTTACTCTGCTTGCTCCATTTATAGCCGGCGCGCAAATTAATGGAGCGCGCCCTTCGTCTGCTCGTCCACCTCCTCATTAGCCTTACGCTGCTTGCTCCATTTATAGCCGGCGCGCAAATTAATGGAGCGCTAATCAGCTGGGGAGGAGCTATTAATAGTTGTGTGGGACCCCTCCTCCCTCCCTCCTTCTCCCCCTCCCCTGCCTCCATCCTCGGGTCCCCTGTGCCTCCTTCCAGGGGGTACCTGGAAGAGCTCGGAGTCGTCGGTGCTGTACTGGCTGGGGGTGGGGGCCGAGGGGCCCCCGCGACCC
>NW_009201044.1:5213-5765 GCF_000690835.1 Fulmarus glacialis | reverse complement strand
GGGTGAGCCTGCCGCCATGCCAGAGGGGCAGGCAGCAACAGGCAGCAGCAACCACCTGCGGAGAAGGCTGGTCTCCCTGCGTGCCGTTGCCTCCGCTCAAGACCATTACTCAGACCCTCTTTTGAATCAGCTTTGGCAAGTGGCTCCAGGAGCAATTACACAGCAGTGGAGAGCACAGAGAGCACTTCTTCACTGCACATCTTGCAAATCAGTTTGCACAGCCTGGCGCTGGCACCGCTGGTTACTGAAAGCTGCCCCACAACTGCCACCAACCCCCCCCTCTTGTGTCCCACGCTGTGGCAGCATCTGCATGGGCAGAGCCTTGTCCCCTCCAGCAAGCAGAAGCTCAAAGCACAGCACAGCCACCCAGACTGCAGTAAAGCAGCTGCTGGTGCTCTTAGGGGAAACCGAAGCCATTCCTGCCTTTGGTGCCCTAAGGTGACAACCAGGGTTATCCAGCTGCCCTGGGGATCAGCGATAACAGAGCGAGGCAGGAGACTTGGGCACACATGAGACAGCAACACACAGGACCAGGCTCCGGTGGGCGGCCTC
>NW_009201044.1:4257-5117 GCF_000690835.1 Fulmarus glacialis | reverse complement strand
GGGGAAGCTGCATGTCCTGCACGTCCTAAGGCACCGCCAAGGCAACACAGACCCTGGGCCCCGCATCGCACACGCAGGATGAGAAAAACGGCATGGAAACGAATCGATGTCCAGGTGCACGCGGGGTGATGCGAGCTCCAGGAACCGAGCTAAAAATCTCCATTCAACCACAGAAAGCAGCTGGGACCTGCCCGGCTTCTGCCTGGCTCCCAGGCGCTGCCCGGCCACAAAGCCCTGCGGCTGCATCCAGCACCCGCGGGAGCGAGGGCTGGCACCGGCACAGCCCTGCCCGCACTGCCGCTTGCTGCCAGCACCGAGCCCTCGGGTCATGCTTGGTTTTGCCCCCAATGCCCAGGTTCAAACGCAGAGGGGAAAGGTCTGGTGCGACTCCTCCCGGTATTGGCTGCCCGGGGGGGGAGTTTTCTGGTAATGAGGGAAGCAAGTTTATTTACAGAGCAAATGGATTTTGGAGCAGGCAAACATCTGAGCACGTGAGAGGGGCTGTAGGGGCAGGAGGAAGGGGGGGGGACCTCGCCTCCTGAAGTGCCCTGGAAGGGTCTCCTCTGATGCTCAACGGGAAGGAAAAGGGATTTCAAACTGAGCTGCAGGAATGGAAAGGACAGTATTCCTCTCTTTCTCTTCTCTTTTAATTGGGATAATCTGGGATTATTGATCATGTTCCCACAAGCTGAAGAGCCTGTGTGCCAGTGCTCCCCACCGAGTTTAGGATACCCTGTGCCACACCAAAGGACACTCCTGTGCACACCCCCCCCATTTTGCATTTCTCACCTGCTTTCTGCCCCATTCCCTCCCAAGGTGGCAAGGAAAGGGTGAGCGGTTTGGAGGATGCAGCAAGGGCA
>NW_009201044.1:3701-4180 GCF_000690835.1 Fulmarus glacialis | reverse complement strand
CATGGCCACAGCAGGGCCGGGGGCTGCGGGGAGCTGCTGACGCTGCTCCGGTCCCGCTGGTGTGGGCAAACCCCACGGGGGGCCGGGGAGCTGGCCCCATGCTGGGGGGATGCTCTCCCCAGCATCCTCCGTCCGCCCTGCCGCTGGAAGGAGGTGTATCAGGTAGACATCCACGAGTGTGGTGCCGCCAAGTATATCGGGCACAAAAAAAGGTCTATGCAACCCCCTGGACGGCTCCGGGATGCGGATACCCCTCATAGGCCCCCAAAGGCTCTTCAAACCTGCCCTGCAAAAACCTTTGCTCCCCAGGTGGTCAGAGCACATGTCAAGGGTCTCCGTCCTCATCACTGCCAGCTCTGGGGGACACAGATGTTACCTTTCCCCCAGCTCTCCTGTCCTCTCTGCTCAGGGGCATCCTGGGCTGCTCTGGGATCAGATATCCTTTGGCCTTTCAGATGTGTCCCTTACCTGGCTTTTTT
>NW_009201044.1:2955-3604 GCF_000690835.1 Fulmarus glacialis | reverse complement strand
GCTCTGGGATCAGATATCCTTTGGCCTTTCAGATGTGTCCCTTACCTGCTGTGGCTTGTCCCTGCTTTCCTGCCACCGCTCTTGCGCCTGCTCCAGAAAAAGTCTTGCAACAACTTTGGCTCCCCCTTCTCCCCAAATCTTCCCATGGGAACAGAGGCACAGGCTTTTATTTTTAGAAAAGCCATACATACATACGTATACATGTGTCTCTGTGTGTGTGTGTGTGCGTTCAATTAAAAATAGTAAAGCAGTCAAATTCTCCTGCTCCTTTTGATATGCCACAAGGGAAAAGATCCTGGTGCTGAGATCACAAGGAGCAGCTGACACCAGTGCTCGGGACGTCTTTTGATCAACTCCACAGATGTGACATGTCCCCACTGGCAACAGGGCTGGGTAAAAATAAACTCCTGCAATCCAATGCTGCTGAGCTGCCCTCCCTGGGCACCCCAGAGGCAGGAGTGCCCCGGCACTGCCATGCTGCGTGCACCCGTCCCGAGGCAGTGGTTGGCAGCAGATGCTCCCAGGTTCCTGGCTAGCACAGGTCAGGAGTGCCCAAAAACTCAGCTCTGCCTGTGTCGGTCCCCCTCCTCCTCAGAAAAAGCAGGGAGAGCCTTTGTTCAGTAGAGCTGCCCACACCGGCACCCGGCAG
>NW_009201044.1:0-2943 GCF_000690835.1 Fulmarus glacialis | reverse complement strand
CCAGCCAGCCCCCTCTGCTAGAAAGGGTCATTTAACCGGCCCAGCCACCGAGGACTTGAATCTCTGGAGGGAATCCATCACTCCGAGCACCGCTAGCCCAGCACCGAGTGCTGAGAGCAGAACCCCTCTGGGCTGGCTGCAGGAGTGGGAGAGGACGCAGCCCCCCACCCGGGTAGGGGGTGGCAGTGATGGGGAGGCTGCCTGTGGGCACCGGACCTCATCTGCTCTGACTTTCCCTTTTCCCACCCTTTGCATTTCCTGCTGCCTTGGGAGAGGAGTGAACTTTTGTTCTAATTTTACTTGGGAGTTTGTAGGAAGATCAGCCATGGGTTCTTGGTGTGCAGCCAGCAAACACCCATGGAGACATGCTCAAAAATTCAGAGGCATCCTCCAGCCCAGACACCTGGCCCATGCGCGCTGCAGCATGGCCGCGACCAGAAAGCTGCCGGCAGCTCGTTGCAACTTGTCTGATGAATCCCTGCTCTGGGGAAGAGGGATGCCCAGGCAGCTATGCGGGTGCCCCCATGCCACAGGCCTACATCCTCTGGGGGAGCAGGAGCCCGAGCCTGGGCATCCCCCCCGGCAGCAGGAGCGCTCCGCAGCAGCACCGCGCAGGCAGCTGCACCTGAAAGCCAAAGCTAAAAGGTGGAGGACGTTTGGGGGAACAGCCTCCATTCAGAGATGTCCTCCTCAGCTTTCTTTAAAGCATGAACCAACTCTGACCTCAGTCCTAGCAGAAATGCAATCACAATTACAGGACGAAGAGGCAGCTGATACTCGCTTGCGTGTTGCAAGGAGCTTCCCCTCTGCAGAGGCTTTGCTTGCTGGGAGGACAGAGCATTAACGCTTTTATTCATTTACTGCTGAGCTCAGACAGCCCTTCCATGCTGTGAGGGGCTTATAACTTCAATCATGGGAGCAGGGGTTGCCCCAGGAGGCCAGCAGAGACCCTCGCACCGAGGGTTTGTGCTCGTTTCATGCCCCTGCCGGATCCAGCAGCAGCCGTGCTGTGCGTGCCAGGGACAGCCTGGAGAGCAGGAGGGCTCTGCGCCCGCTGCGGCTGCACCGCCCCGCTGCCAGCCCCACCGACCATGTCCACCACGGCGGAGCTGGCAATAGCAAGAAAGCGCAAGGGACAGTCTCCAAACTGGCAGTCAAGGACGTCCAGAGGTCACCTCGCCAACTCTCCTGTCCCAGGGAGCCTCGGCTGCACCTAAACGTTTCCAGACAAGTACCAGCGGGGCCTCTCCCTAAGCACTGCGGGTGAGGAGGGGCCGGCTCCTCCCCAGCCTGCGCTATGCCTTCTCCTGGAAACCCAGGAGAGCAAATCAGTCTGAGAGCTGCTGCTGGCTCCTTGGTCAGCACCCCTTTGTCTCCCGGGGCTGCGAATGGAAGAGCTCCCAGGTGCTCTGGGGACTGCACCCACCAGGGCACCTGCTGCTTCAACTCCCCGTCCCTTTGCAAAGCCCCCGATCTTTGCCCTTCCCGGGGCAGTGGCAAGCGGGACGAGGAGCTGGCATGGGGGTTAGCTCCATCTCCCTGCCCGATCGTGAGGGTGGCCGATGTGGACAACCGTCTCTAGCATCCCCAGCAGCTCTGGCACATGTCCTGGGCTGGACCTGCAGCAGAGTGAGGGCACCACTGGCTGGAGCCGCATCCAAGGATGCCCCATCGGGCACAGCTCAGTGCTGGCTCCCAACGTCGTGGGGACGGCGGGTGGGACATTTCCCCTTTCAGGTCTTTCTCCTGCTTTGGAGCAGCGTTAACTCTGGTGCGGGAGCATCTGAGGTCTTATCTCTGCAGAGACATGAGGTTCCTCTCCAAGCCCAGCTCTAATTCAAATATTGGATTAACGAGACAGGAAGTGTTTTCCTCTTTTTCCGTGTCAGCTTGTGCTCCTCAGACTAAACCCCCCTGGTCAGCAGGGCTGGAGAGGCCCGCTGGGGCCAGGCTGCGCGCTCCCCCGGGCCCGGGGGCCAGCCATACCCAGCGAGCCCAGCAAGAGCAGACCTTGGCTCCACGTGTGTGCAGCCAGCTTGCCCGGGGAGCAGGCAGCGCACGGCCCTCCTGCCTGCCAGAAAACAGGCACCTGCCACCCGGAGTTCAGCAGCCTTCAGGCAAATGCTGTTGCTTTCGGGTTTTGCCTTCCCTGCGGCAAGCCTGGGAAAGAAGCAAAGGGGCGATGCCGCCTCCGGACACCGTCTTGGAGGAACCGCAGCCCTGCTGCCAGGCAATAGCAACCTAAACCAGGGCAAGCAAGAGAGCTCAGTTGGCCGTTGCCTGCGGTGCTTAACTGGCTCAGACGGGCTGGGGATGGGGCAGTGACCGTGACGAAGAGACCTGCAGGTCCTCTCCTCTGTCACACCCCCACCAACAGCACCAGTAGAAATTTCCCTTATCTGCAAAACCCCTGGCTCCAGCCCCTTGAAGTAGCGGCCAAGTATTTTGCAGCGAGGCTCCGAGCGCGCCGGGCGATGGCACATGCATTGTGCTCATGCTTAGTGAGGCTGCAAAAGTTTCAGCTTCTGAAGTCTGCCGGCGCGAAAAGTGCTGCTGGACAGGCGCAGCGCCTTCACGGGAACTTAATCCTGTTTAAGCCTGGGAGGCCAGATTTGCATTGCCGCCTGCATACAGGGCCCCAGGATGCTTTGCAATTGCCTTGTTGCTCACATGCCACTTTGCTGTATGGAAAAAAGGAAGGAAAGCAGCAGCTCCTCGGAAGGGCTGAAGGAACCAGACAGAAACAGGCAGCCCATCTCCTCGCCGAGGAGCCGAAGTGGTGACTCAGCCCCGCACAGAGCCTCCTCCCTTCCCACAGCCGAGTGCCTCCCAAAGCATTAAGGGATAAATATACATCCACAGGCGCTGGAGACAGAGCCCCAAATTAGACAGTAGCATTTAGGCTGGGACCCAAACCAGCAGACGGTGAGAAATGCCGAGAGT
>NW_009201043.1:0-28609 GCF_000690835.1 Fulmarus glacialis | reverse complement strand
CCCAGCCAGTCCCCGAGGAGCAATCACTGTCCCCTGGCCAATTCCCCCCAGTTTATATACTGAGCATGACATCATGGAATATCCCTTTGGCCAGTTTAGGCCAGCTGTCCTGGCTATGCTCCTTCCCAACTTCTTTTCCTCGCTTACAGAGTATAGGAAGTTGAAAAGTCCTTGACTTAGTACAAACACTGCTTAGCAACAACTAAAACATCAGTGTGTTATCACATTATTCTCATGCTAAATCCAAAATACAGCACTATGCCAGCTACTAGGAAGAAAATTAACTCTATCCCACCCAAGACCAGGACAGAATGACAGTTTGGCTCTTAAATCCATATCAGAGGTAAATTTGGAGAAATATGGAGCTGTAATGATGGTGTAATAAGTGAAATTAGGCAATAGTAGTGATTCACTACTAAAATCAATAAATGAAAATGGAACAGGAATTAAATGTTTTTGTTTGGATTCATATATAGAGTCGGATGCATTATCATATTGGTCTCATTCTGAAAAAAATAGTCTTTCCTCCAAAGAAAGCTACATTATCATGTAAAGTATGGTGTTATTGAAGAGCATAAAATTAAGAAAATATGAGCAGAGAAATAAAAATAACAGTCTTGAAAACAGGAGACATTTCAAACAAGCTATAAAATTAATACAAATTCTCTTGGGCCTGCGGATAAAACTAGGCATTTGTACTGAAATCTCTCTATTCCACTTGATGGATCTGTGACAAATCTTAAAAAGTCATGTTTATACAACAACAAATCCCATCTGTTTGTTATTGTCTTTGTTTAAAATTTTTTTTCAGTAAACTCTGTATTTGTAAACATTTACAGATGATGGTTAGGTATTAGTATAGATGTGTATATATTAAAATGTTTGGGGTTTTGGGGGGTTCTTTGTTTTGTTTTGTTTTGTTTTTTAACTGAGGATGTTAATGACATTTCCCCAGTAAAGGAATACTTTATTCCTCCCCAGCTGGGGATAAAGTATCAAATCTTGTAGACCAAAACCAGGCTTTGAATCAAAAAAAAGGGTTCTGCATAACTGTTCACACAGTGAACACTGTGCTTTTGACTGATTAATAAGCTGAGTTTAATATCTGCAAGAAACTTAGACAATAATTTTCAGGTAAATCTCTGAAGTTTTTACTTTTACTTGAACTGAATTAGTGCTCTATAAAGCAAAGGAGAAGGAATAAAAAATACTAATTATTTTTCAGGATTGATATAATTGTGAAGGAAAAATCATAATGAAATCAGGGTGCTGTGCTTCATCAGAGTTGTGAAGTAATTTCAAAATCTGTATCCTGGGTTTTGTTGCACATTGCCCTTTCATCGGAAGTGAAAAAGATTTAACTTTCTGAAATGCGTGGCTACTTCTATGGAACTCTGAGTTAAGTCAGTACAGAGGCAGATATCGAATGCAAGTAATGTTTATTTGTTTAGGAATAAATTAAGTGGCGCAAGACTCCAAGTGTATGTACTTAAAATTATTGGAAAAGTCATCTGATATTTTAACAATTCTATATAGTTATGTAATAAATGCAATCGTTGTGCATATTTTCTCGCATCTAGAGGTAGAATTCTGTGTGTAACCTTAACTTTGCTGTTTTCCTGACTTTTATTGACCCTAATGTATTAACCCCAATGTATAGTTAATATTTTTTCTATAGAGCAGATTAAAATATGTCATAAGAAAAGACGCAGGAAAAAAAAATGTATGTCCTTTCTGCATTGATTCACCTAAAAATAGAACTGGCTCTATCATGTAGCCACAATATACTGTTAACTGGAACAGCTACAGATTTGGTGAATACAGGAAAGCAGAAACACAAGCAAAAAAGAAAATAATGAAAAAGGCCAACAATCATTCTGCAAAGCTAGAAGAAAAGCTGGATGTGAATTTGTTTTACAAGTCTTCAGAAATATTTTTTCTTTCTTACCATCTGACTATTCCCGCATACGTAATGACAGTTGAATATTCCTAGCAGTGTTTCTATATAAAATCTATAAAGACTGGAATTACAAAAATGTTTTAACACTATGAATAACACACAGTCAGTACCTCAATTAAGCTTTTTTGGCACGATCTTCAAAATAAGTATGATTACATTTAAGTTATAAGAGTTATGTTATGCTATTTATTTTCATGACCAAGATGGTCTACCTCAAGTAAACACAGTTCTTCTCTAAGTACATGCACAGTTAAAAACTAATATATATCCCCAGATTTTTCACTTTCAATTATGCTGTCCTCTGCCATATTTTTTAAGTTAGTTGAACTCTGTGTTATTTTTTTAAAAAATAAAAAAACAAAAAATAATTGTTAGATATAAAATATAATTAGTATTTATCAATGAATTCATCTTACACTGTAATTTTCACAAAAGTAATGTGCCAAACTGTAGTGCCACAGAGGAACTTAGTGGAATACAGATTTATACATAATTGGCAGTTAGCTTGACATGCTTCTTTCTCCCAGTATGATACACAATAAGTGCCACTGGTAGAGGTTTTGTTTTGTTTTGTTTTGTTTCGTTTCATTTTGTTTTGTTGTGTTTTGTTTTGTTGGGTTTTCTTTAACTAGATGTGTGAGAAAGAGACAGTAGAACAAGCTTTCTTTTCTTGTAAAGCTTCACAACCTCAGAAACTCTGAGTATCATTGACAAAGGTAGGAGAAACCTTCAAGAAAAGAATTACCAACTGAAGCTAATGAAAAA
The DNA here is from genome assembly GCF_000690835.1 of Fulmarus glacialis. Lineage (NCBI taxonomy): Eukaryota > Metazoa > Chordata > Aves > Procellariiformes > Procellariidae > Fulmarus > Fulmarus glacialis. The sequence continues at coordinate 25,884 of NW_009201043.1, read as the reverse complement.
ATCTACTTGTTTAGGATCTGGGACCTGGACAAGCTTGAGAAGTGGGCCCATGTGAACCTCATGATGTTCAACAAGGCCAAGTGCAGGGTCCTGCACCTGGGTCAGGGCAACCTCTGGTATCAATACAGGCTGGGGGATGAAGGGATTGAGAGCAGCCCTGTCGAGAAGGACTTGGGGGTACCAGTGGATGAAAAGCTGGACGTGAGCTGACAATATGCACTCGCAGCCCAGAAGGCCAACCGTATTCTGGGCTGTATCAAAAGAAACATGGCCAGCAGGTCAAGGGAGGTGATTCTGCCCCTCTACTCCACTCTGGTGAGACCCCACCTGGAGTACTGTGTCCAGCTCTGGAGTCTTCAGCACAAGAAAGACATGGACCTGTTGGAGCAGGTCCAGAGGAGGGCCACAAAAATGATCAGAGGGATGGAACACCTCCCCTATGAAGACAGGCTGAGAGCTGGGGTTTTTCAGCCTGGAGAAGAGAAGGCTCCTGGAGAGACCTTATTGCAGCCTTTCAGTACTTAACATGAGCTTATAAGGAATCTCTTTTAGCAGGGTCTGTTGCGACAGGACAAGGGGGAATGGTTTAAACTAAAACAGGGTAGATTTAGACTAGATATAAGGAAGAAATTTTTTATGATGAGGGTGGTGAAACACTGGAACAGGTTGCCAGGTGGCAGGGAAATTTTTTATGATGAGGGTGGTGAAACACTGGAACAGGTTGCCCAGAGAGGTGGTAGATGCCCCATCCCTGGAAACATTCAAGGTCAGGTTGGATGGGGCTCTGAGCACCCTGACCTAGTTGAAGATGTCCCTCCCCATGGCAGGGAGGTTGGACTAGATGACCTTTAAAGGTCCCTTCCAACCCAAACTATTCTATGATTCCATGATTCTAGGATGTTTTGCTCACAGCTTAGAAACTCTATTGTTTATTCTCATTTTTCATTGTACACTGGCTTGTTTCAAATCCATTCCAAATAATCATATCTCCAAATAAATTTTGATTGTTCTGCCATTCTCACTCTAACCTTGTGACCCGTGGTAGCACTGCATGCTTTTCCAGGAAACTTAAAAGTACTCGGTATGTCAGAGTCTGAACCCCTAACACACATGCCCAGGTAATCCCATTCATACATGCATGCATACGCATGGTTTATATTCTCAAGCTTTGACATTTTTTCTGGCCTATCTATATACTCTTGTAGCCGTGTGATTTGCTAATGATATCAAATTTCTAACTCGCATTTATCCTACCTCCTGCTGCCCTTCATTACATCCTGGGAGATCAGTGTGCTCCTCTTAGAATACATTAGTCATTCATTACTAACACCATAAAAGCCCTGAAGTCCTAGAAGAGAAGAGTCTTTCCTTTTACCTTTCTGTTCCCTGAGTATTAATAGATAACTCCCAGCTGCTATTTCATTTTTCTTCTGTCATGAAAGCTGTAACTACATGATTAAAATGGTGTGCAGCTCTAAAACTACTATCAATTATACTAATTAAGGTCAAAAAGAATGGAACAGCACTCTTTGTGGAAAACAATGTAGGCAATATAAACCTCTATTAGTTTAAGGACATCATATGTACATATGACAGTTTCTACAGACGTTATTATTAATTGTTTCTAGGTAGTCTTTTACAATCACATATCTAAGACTTATTTTGCTCTTTTTCTTTTGAGAACAAAAAAACACTGATGGAGATAGGGTTTTTTTCTTTTTTTTTTCTTTTTTTTTTTTTAATTGGGTAGGTAGAAATGACCTCTTTTTTTTTCTCAGGTTTTGCTTGTGCTTAAAGGAAGTTCACTATGAATTTTCAACATTTGCCTTCCGTGCAGCTACACAGAGGCTAACAAGTTGAGTAGAACTTGACATAACTAAGAGAAACATGCTCTAGCTAGATTTAAAATCAAGTTTTACAATGGAAAATGAATATGTTTCCTCTCAGCAGCTGTCCCTCAGTGCTGTCTATCTGAAAGATACACTGTATGAAATTACATTTGTGGGAAAATAGCATATATATTCTATGAGAATTTTTGAAGGAAATGAACGTTCTGATTTCTGTTTTCAATCATGCAAATTGTTTTCATTCTGAGTGAGAAAGAAGCTGAAATTTGGCTCAAGGAATTAAAAAAACCCAAATCATCAAACAACCCATCCTTAGATGTTTCAAATGTTTTATTCAAAAAATGACTGCATTTTCTTCTCTTTACTGAGAGACCCTATCTAAGCAATAACATCTCTCGTCATGTGCACTTATCTCTGAGTAAACAGTCATTCTGGTTAACTGGTAAGGGACTACAAGGAAGATATTCTTCATTTTAAAGGATACTCAGAAGTGGAACATGTTTTCTGTGTCAGTATCACCACTGTTAAGGCCTAACCATCATAGTGTATTGCTGTTTTCCTAGGTGTCTGGGAGTGGGGTTCCTGAAGGCAGCTGAAAAAAATTTTTCGTCATCGAGAGTCATAAACATGTATAATCTTGATGAACATTTCTTTGAATATGAACCATGCTCAGTTCCAAGTCCAAAAGAGTGTTTTACAACAGAAAGGAAGAAAATACCACGTGGATATCCTTTCTTTTTAAGCTTTTGAAGCATAATCATTGCTATGTATGAGTGTCTCTAGTTACTGCTTCAAGGTGTTGAATAATACATACAGAAAGGGAATGAGGGTGAGGGGTTTGAAAGAGCTGCTTGAGAGAATAAGGGATCATGGGCAGCATCAATGACCCATTGTAACACATTGCAGGCAAAATGCTCTGTAGTTAAATTATTTAGACTAGATAGGTGTTGTAATTAAAAGTAGTTATTATTCCTCCCTGATTACTTTCTGAAGAACTTTTCTTAATGAACAAGACAATTTCATTAAAATATTTTTAATGATCACAAATTTAGAAATGTTTTATCCATCTTTTGTATTTCTCCTAAATGATCTCAAATTAACCTAAAGGGACATTTCACTCATAAGATGTTTTGGTAAGCAGTGAAAGTGTTAAAATAAAATTTGACACAGTCTCATTTAATCTGCAAAGACACAACTGAATTTAAACAAACAGAGTTGCACCAGTTTAAATCTGCTGGCAATCCAGCCTCACGTAACTTGAAGATAATAACTGACAGTTTGTTATTGATTATGTTCCTTATCACCTTGAGGCAAAGTTCAATAAAATCATTGGGAATTTTTCCACTATTTCAATACATTTAGGACCAGGTCTTCATTTGGTAGAGCTTCTTTCTAACTCCTTTTTCACAATACACATTTATCATGTAGAATTTTCTATGTTTTTCTAGTCAGGAGCTATCTAGGTAACGTAGTCTAAAAGTGATTTTATGAAAAAAAGTGATTTCAAAAATGCAAATCTTAATCGCAGTTTAGATTTCTGTCATGCCAGCAATGACATTTCTACCAACGTCAGGAGGATATCTTACAAACAGGGATCACATGGCAACTGACAAGATGATTGGCAAAGAGACCTTAGGGCTAGGGGTTGGCCAAAGGTCCCAAATGGCATCTCAGAGGTCTGAAATATGAAGTAAGTAAACATTTCCACCAGCTCACACTATAGAGACTTAGAACTTACCTGCAGTTTTTATTGTATCCACAAAAGCCATTTTATTTAAAGTGCTAAATTTAGTTTGTGTTAATAATTCTATACCAAATGAATACATAAAAAGGAAAAAAAAAAATCAATCTTGTCAATAAAGATACTGCCAAGTATTGTGAAGATTTTTTTGTTGTTGTTTTTAAAGACAAATCATTTATATTAACTTTGGAAGTTCATAAAAGTCAGATGGTTTTGGTTGGTTTATGTTTTTTTTTTTCCCCAGGGAGCTTCTGTTGGACTGTACATATTTAACAGTTGCACACAAATAAAATAAGGAAACTTTATAATGACAAAACTCATTTGTATGCACAGTGATAATATAAAGTCTATTTAAAGGCTTCAGTTGGACTTAGGTGATTCATAGACTTTGTTCTTACCTTTTGCTACGGGGATGCATTACAGCCACACTGCAAATTTGATTGTGCATGGAGAGCATGTGGGAGGAAATCTGTGTAGCTAAAGGCTCAGGGTGCACCTTACTGAGACAAAACAGAAAAAAAAGACAAAAATACAAAGAAAATATAAAATTATTAAAAATTGCAAAGACATGGGATGGGAAGGGGACACTGAGGTAGAAGAAACTACATACTAACATATAAGACAGCAAAAGAATTGTTTAAAGTAATATGTTTCTTAGCAGGTTACTGTTTTAGACCTTCACTGAAACCAAGGAATGATGGCAAGGGAATTGTAATAAAGAATTCTATTATTTAAATAAAAATGAATAAACTGATTTAAAGATCAAGTTAATTTTATTGAAGGAGACAAAGCTGGGTTCAGCAATTCAGGACACAGAAAGTAAAAATAGACATGAAGGTTACCTTTTTAAGTCAAAGAAAGATAACAAAGGTCAAACAGGTTATTAATTTCAGAAAATAGATGATAAAATAGGATTCAAACTTTATTAATTTCATTCAAAGCAGATGAAATGGAATATATGGTTCATTAATTTCAATAAGGAAGCTCAGAATAGGTAATATTTATTTAATTTTGTAACTTAAAGTAAGGCAGAAATCCATTTGGGAATTTATTTAGATTAAAACAAGGCAAGGAGGAAAATGTAAGCCTATGTTGTATTTTAGCATTGTAGGGGAAAAAGCCTAGTAAATATGGAGCGGGACAGCATCTACATATGCAGTCAGCACAATCAATGACAATACAGTGGTCTGTGTCCAGATTATTTCAAGCATCTCCTCAATTGTGTTGCTTAAATAGGAACAAAGTGTGTGTCACCATGGCATAACCAACAAAGGTAAGATATCATTTCCATGAAGAGCAGAAAATTCACTGACCCAGCAATATGTATGGGACTGTATAAAATTTTTTGTGTCTAAGAAAGTGTCCTGGTTTTGGCTGGGATAAGGTTAAATTTCTTCCTAGTGCTGTGTTTTGGATTTAGTATGAGGAGAATGTTGATAACACACTGATGTTTTCAGTTGTTGCTGAGTACCCTCCTAGTCCAAGGACAGCTCCCATGCCTACTGACTGAGCTAGGTACACAAGATGGGAGGGAACATAATCAGGACAGCCAGCCCAGCTGGCCAATGGGGTATTCCATACCATGTGACATCATGCTCAGTATATGAATGGTAGGTGTGATCCAGGAAGTACCGATTGCTGCTTGGTTATTGGTCAGCACGGGTGGTGAGCAATTGCATTGTGCATCATTCATTTTGTATATTCAATCATTATTATTATTATTTTCCCTTTTCTGCTCTATTAAACTGTCTTTATGTCAACCCACAAGTTTTTCTCACTCTTACCCTTCTGATTCTCTCCCCGTCCCACTGGGGGGGTGAGCGGCTGCGTGGTATTTGGCTGCCTGCCAGATTAAACCACAACAGAAAGATATGCTTTAAACAAACAAAGAAACAGAAAAGCTATTTCATAAAACTAATAATAAGCAAGAGGAACACAATAGAAATAATATTAAAATAGTGGTTTATATCATTTCATAGAACAAAAGAAAGTGTTACAAATTTACAACTGCAGTGAGATCTTGTGCTAATAGGTACTAATGTACAAAAACAACTTCTTGATGTGGCTTTCAGAAATAAGCAGCATGAGAGAAAAACCTATGGCAAAGGTCTAGCATAGGATGCAACTCCTATGTTGTCCTATTAGTATTTGTCACAGATTTTTTCTTTGAGGATGTTGAACTTCAATTTCATGCAGAATGAATCTACAAACACTCTGCTCTAGATATCCCAATGTCTGCTTCAGCAAATAAAAATATATATTAACATTTGTTTCACAAAGATTAATCACAATTTCAGCCTCAAACTCTCGTGGTTGAAAAGTAAACATTATGGAGAAGTCCCACGTCAGAAAGCACACATACTCTCACAATCCTGCTGATGAAAATAGCTATATTGAGACAATAAAACTTTTTATTGATTACTGTTCTTCCTGTGCTTCATGCACGAGTTCAAGATCTATATGCAATTTATGCTCACACTCTCTAGAATTACAATGACTGGGATTATTTTAGTTCACAGTCTAGTTTTCAAGTATGTGTCAAAAGTAAAAAGAAGTAAAACACTCATTCTTTACAAAGGATTTTTTTTTTAAATTGCTTTTTAGTTTGGTGGCATATAGGATAGTAACACATAAAGTAATAGATCCAGACAATATAAAAATGTATGCTGATGTTCACCTCCTTCATTCCCTCTGTCAGTCCACCAAATGAAATGATTCATTCTATTGAGCTGACTAATAATATTACCTTTTCAATAAATTTAAAAAACAATGCTGAAGCTGTACTTTCCTAGTGCAAGTTGTTATAGGGACTAGAGTCCACAGTCTGATTGTTGGTTAAGAGCTGGTTTTCCTGGACTATTTTTCCAACAGTGTAATATAGATATTGTTGAAGGATGGCGCGTGTTTAAGTTCCTTATTTTTAGAACATCAGACAAAATCCGGTGTCCCTAGAAATAAGGTAAAGGCTCACTTTCTTAGTCCAGGTTCTTCACATAATTTCATTGTTTCATTCTGTGTTTGGAATGGATCATGAGTGGAAAATGTGTATTGAGGTATATATTGTGAAGGGAATATGATTTCTGCTCACAGTGTAAGGATGGACTAAAGGAGGTAAGTGCTTATTTTAGCAAGTAACGTCTAAGAAACAAGTAATCCTGCATAACATTGAAAAGGTGCTATTTCACCTCAGTAAATAGAATTCAAATCAGTTGCCAAAACATCCAGTGCTGCTTGAGATGATGGCCTAGGGTATCGGAGACATCTGCACAGGATGGTAGGTAAGTTGTAAGATCAGTGGAGAACTTCTGCCCTGTGGGCCTGGGTCAGATGGATCTCAAATAGCAAGCATCAAATATAGGCATCTATATTCAAACAGCTGAAGTTTTCCCACTGGTCTGAAGAACCACTAAAGGAATTATTCAATTGTTTGAACATAGAAGTGTTCTACCATTTGTGATGCTTTGGGTAACCTGCTTGGCCTGCAGACCTTGGACGAGGAGGGTGCAGGTCTCCTGTAACTCCTCTGTCCACCTGTCACTTCTCAGAAAGGCGACTTCAGGTACATAGACATGTTGATGTTTCAGTTACCCTTGGCCATCTCAAATAACATTAAACAACGCCTGTATTTAGACAACTGTGTCTTTCCATAGATACCTAGTTTAAAGTGAGCTGAACTTATTTCTAGGCTCCAGTGATTGTATTGATTAGCTCTGCCTTGATTATAAAGTGAGATAAGATACCTAGCTCACATGTAGACACTTGAATTTGTGAGTGTTAATCTAAAACTGAATCCCATATATAGCAAAGCATTACCATTTTAAATCATCCAGACAGATTTAAACCAAGACAGATTTAATCTAGTAGGTTAATTGAAAATTCCCCCCAAAATTCAGCTGACTCTTTATCTTGTGCAGAATGGTTCGACCAGCTTTAATTACTGCAACCATTCTAAAACCTAAGATGTTATCATTTTAATAGACTGTGCTTAATAAAGTAATGGTTAGTGTTGTATCTTGTATAATTTTCAATCTACGTGAAACTGTATATGTGCTTTACTGAATATTAATTCTAAAGAAGTTAGCACATTAAGAGTACAAAAAAATTGTATCTCAGTGTTATTCAAAATGTTATCTGTGTTGGCATTTTGTCATAGAGTCATAGAATCATAGAATGGTTCAAAGATCATCTAGCCAAGCCCCCTGCTGTGGACAGGGACATCTTTCAATAGATTAGGTTGATCAAAGCCCCATCCAACCTGACTTTGAACACTTCCAGGGATGTGGGGCATCCACAACTTCTGTGCGCAACCTGTTCCAGTGCCTCACCACCCTCACAGTAAAGAATTTCTTCCTTATAGTCAATCTATATCTACTGTCTTTGTGTTTAAAATTATTACTCCCTGTCCTATCACTACTAATGCCCTCTGGAATTAATTTTATTGAACAGTATTGAATATTTGTATTAATAATAATTTTTGTTATGTTCTCTTAACTACTACTTTTGGAAAATGCACTTTTAAATATGCCTAACTGTATTTTATTACATACTATATGTATCATACACCATATATGGCTTTGTATATTAATATAAGTATAACAGTAATTCATTGTCATTTTTAAATCCATCTGTCCAGCCACTAAGCAGAGACCTCTGACAGCAAGCTGTCCTTTCCACTTTTCTCACAATTCCTTTCCACAATGTCAGAATGAAGATAGTGTCTTCAAGACTAAAAGTCACTTAATAGCTTACCCTTCTCAAGGTCTTTGTTTTGTTTTTATGACTCCCTGAGCATTCAATAAACACTGAAGATGACTATCTTGACTAGTATCTTTTTTTTTCAATTTTTTTTTTCTATAGTTTCAGTGTGTACTATTTTAATAATGCGATGGCTGTATTAAATATTGGTATACATATTTTTGAAAGTAACATTGTTGGGTAAATCAGCAAAGCATAATGAAGTTTTCTTATGTGTATAAATAACACAGATGTAGCTACAAGTCAATTCAAATTTAGCTTAACGTTGAGCACATCAGAAAGGTTGTTTGGTCAGTCAGCACAGAGCTGTACCTCAATCAGTCACCTCTGCCTTTTTAGTGTGACATGGTTTTGTACATTGTCATGGTAGCTGCAGAAACAAGCTCTTCATTTTATACTGGCTCAAAATCTCCTGATAAAACATCAGACACTGACATATTTATTCTGAATAATTTCCTCTTCGGTGAACTTTCAACTGAACTGCTAAAAAAGTAGTCTTGTTAGGGTGACATTTAGGAACAAGTTTAATCCCTGTGTGAACGAGGAAGGGTTGCACAACTGTGTGGCCATGAATATGTCATGTGATACATTCATCATGTAATGTATGTCCTTCACAAGTTGGCATTGATAACTGGTACCTTTAACATCCCCTGTAAATTTGCATCTGGCACACCCAACAACGGAAAACTTGAGTTAAAGAGAAGGATTCTTGTATCATATTTTGCAGTGATCACGAGAGGTGTTCTCAAAGACCAGTATTTCAGATTTGGACCTGCAAAAATTGCTCTTTGCCTATTGATTTGAATGTTAATGGAGCTTTCTTCACTACAGTAGTGTCTGAAAATGCTATTCCGGGATGGTCAGCTATCTTACAGGTCAAGATGTTGAAATGAACATTTAGTATTCAAAAACCTACTTTCAGGTAGTCCTACTCATTCTTTTACCCCTGTGATCCTTACTTTGGGCAGGCTATATAACACAGCTGTCACAGCTTCCAGCAGTGCTTTTGATCTTTCTGTTGGGCTAAAGCTTACACACAGAGATAGTGTTATCAAAATAGAAATTAGGAAAAAAAGGCTGTGTAATTCATATTTTTTTTAATTTAGGATATGTTCTGACTCCTGTGTGTGAAGTGATTATGAGACTTTTCTCTTATGTTTGTACTTACCGAATTGCATTTTAACTTTTAAACTTTAAATGGCCTATGTAGGAGTCAATAATGAAGTCATTTATTAGTCAAAATACAGTTGACTAATAAATAAAGAATTTCCAAAACAATTATGGAATCTGGGTGCTAAAGGGAAGATTTGCAAAAGAATGAAAAGACTATTGGGTCCCTATTTTATGCAGAAACTTTGTGCAACTACGTTCTTATAATTTTTGTCTTAGAAATTTTTTTTCTGAGGTCCAATACTGAAAGTTCTTCAGAGCTTGTGTATACATACCATCCAGCTCTGGAATCAGAACCTGTAAAATTATTTTCTGAAGGTTCCAGTTATGGAAAAATTGTAACCATTCAAAATGGAGATGCTTGTGAGCAGAGCTTTTTAGCTGAAGTACTGCAGAAATGTGATCATCAGAGAAGCAAAAAATATTTCCATATTTCAGTTGTCTTCATCCTCTTTTTTAATCTTTCCAGATAATGTCCGTGTCATGCTCAAATGAAGGTCAGTCAGCTGACACTGTTCCTGATTTGCAACAGTTCAAACAGCAATTCAAACTCAAACAGAGTTCTGGTATTGCTCTTAACTAAGCATACAGGACAGGCACTCCATTTGCTCTCTGTGGTAGGTCTGAGGCCCAATGAGTACACCATCATGGTTCCACCCTTTCCTGTAAGAAAATTCTGGTGCACAGGTAGCTCAGCAATCTCTGAATTTAGGCAGTAAGAAAGCTAAGTCTCAGATATGCACAACTTAGAGCTGAAGTCACTTGTGAAAAAGTGTTTTAGCCTCCTAAACTATGTAGACTTTTTTGAAAAGTTTATCTTAAATTTAAACTTTATCTGAAAATTCTTATCTTCAGTGTTGCAAAAAGTTAATCTTCATATGTATTTTTTATTGTGAATGTTGCAAATTTTCAGTCCAGGTGCCTTTACTGCAGCATTCTAATCTATATAAAATTGCCTATTTTTAAGAAGGTGTTTTAAAATAGACCCTTAAATGGTAGACCAGAATACAACTGTCACCTTATCCACTGTTAGGAAACCCTGATGTAGAAACCCCCCCACACACACACATAGAGAAAACTCGAAACCTTTTTCTCCTGACACTCTTTTCACAGCTTAGTTTATGGAATGGAAATGTAACTTCTTGACATTAATGTATCTTGACATTCTGTGACGAAAGACCAGCACTTCTGTTATGACAATTCTCTGACAAAACCAGTGGTGTGCTGTTACAGTGTGGCTATATGAACAAGTCACTGTGGGATTGTAATTTGTAGTGAATCATCTGCTCTGAGATAACTGAGTTCAGGCTCATGTCATGCATTGGGCAGCTTGCCCTATCTTCACAGAAATGTAAACTACCTCAAATTACCTTTATCCTTCTGCCATATCATCTTTTTTCTTTAGACCCTTTTTATCTGCTTCTCTTCTGCTGCACATCTCAACTTAGTCAATGCTAATGTGACCTAGGTTACCAACCATGTTCTTGTCCTCTGGAATTTCACATCCCCAAATCGTGCTTTTCTTTATGTAAAATGCTGTAACACCAGGTATATGCCCCTAAGCTATGAATCACTGCCTTGCTGACATGTCAAACAAGTTACTGCCCATTAGCTGATCCATGATAGCCATTCACATATGCACTCCTGCCCACAATACTTAAGAAACTGTTTCTTTTTCATGAGGAGTTAAGTCACATCAATCTATTTTGCATTTACTACAGTCTACAAGCTCCCGTCCAGTGATTTATAATGATATATGTGAAGGGTCTTGGTCAATGGTAAATTTTAGGTAACTCAGAGTTGCTTACCCCTCTCTGAGGGATCAAAGATTCCACCTCAGAAGTGGCATCAAAGACTGCACACAGACAGTTACCCTGGGCCAAATAATTTCCTTTGAAATGGCCATCTCATGGGCAAAGTATTTCCATGTTAAATTATGCATTGTTTTATTAAAGCTTCATTTTAATGGGTTTCATTGACAAAGAAAGTGCTTTCACATTTTATATACCTTTGACCCAAATCTGAAGTTAAGACTCTTGCTAATCATCTCATCCGCGAATGATCCCCTCAAAAAGAGCCAGAGCCTGTTACTTATGTTTCTTTGTACTTTATTAATTTTACAAGGCACAAACAGTTATTCATTGTATATGGTTGACCCCTGCATATAAATGTCTCAGCATTTTTTACCTTAGAAATAAAGTTATCTATTTTAATAACATAAATGAGCATTCTTGACAAGTTTATGTGTGAAATAAAATAAAAGATACAATTATCTATAGAGGAAACCTATTAACCTAAGTTTACCTTTAGGTGTATAAGCATTTCCTTTACTGTCAGTAGAACTTTTTATACTCTTTGAATTGAATCTGTTAAAGGCTATGGGTTTGATGGCCTAGAAATTGAAGCATGGGAAACATATGGATCTGAATGGGGATTTCTTTCAAAACTCTAAAAATAAAGTTTTTGTGCAGTTAAACATTCTTCGTATGATCTGCCAACACTTCAGCAAAAATTTGGCAAATTTTACCCCAACTTTGTGGTTAATTAATGCTTAGCTATTGGGATTGTTTGGGGATTTTTTTTATATTCTTCATGAGGTAGAAAAGCATATCTGCTATAAAATGAAAAAAATGACCAGTTATGATTTTCGAGTTGAATATTGCAAGAAGTAGTGACCATGCAAACAGAGCTGCCATCTTGTGGATAAAAATGTCCTAAGAGCAGGTGGCTTATGTTGCCAGAATGCAGAAGAAAAAAATGTTTATAATAGTTATCAGCTCTACCTGACTTGGCATTCAGCTCATATACAGGATTATGAGAGCTGTAATTTTGAGCTTGCTCATTCAATCTCTAAAACCTATCACCTGACTGAGTTCTAATTTCCACCAAAATCTTTAGACCTAGCCCTTCCAATATTAATAATGTATAGGTTAAGCAACACTGATGAACTGCCTGTGTTTTTCAATTAGTGTCTGGTGCAGAGCTGTGTTTTATAATATAAATAACTGGTTTAACCGTTAAATTGATGTGACAGAAATAGTTGTTAAGCAATTAAATGTAGTAATGATTTCAACTTATGAGAAATATATGCTAATATACCTGAGTTTCGCTTTGCTTGAGAACTAAGGTATCCACTCTTGTTAGATTCTTCAACATTATTCATATATCAATTAATATTAGGTTATAGAAACAAATGATACAGTTAGTTACTGAATATGATTGTTCACTTCTCTTTCATTCTCTTGTTCTTTCCTTCTTTCTTTTTCCATGTGATTTGTATTTGAAACTATGATACCAAAAAATATCACCAGCAAGAGTACCCCCATTTTCTGTGCCAGGCGTGAGAGTTTACATGCTAGTCTCTTCAGATGAACAACTTATGGCACAATGATAAGAATATATGAATTGTTTGTGTTCCTGGATTTCACACACAGTCACACACACCCTTCTTTGAGCTCTTGTAACCTATTGTGTACGTTTATTTTATTTAAATGATTTTTCATTTAAAGAAATGACCTTATGACTTTTTTTTTTGTTGAATTGGCTTGCTCATACTGCATATGTAGACAGTATGATTCAAATCCTATCTTTTTTTTTTTATTTATTTCTAATATAAATAATTCCAAGTTCAAACTGGTTATAACCTGTGTGTGAGAGCAGTTGAAGTGTGAAAAAATCTGTGTGACTTGATTAGGATCATGGAACTGCTCTGTTATCTACAGATGTTACCTTTGCTCAGCCTGAATCTCCAAAGTTACCCATGTTTTAAAAACGCTGGTGATAGATAATTTTTAAATTAAATGTTCTTAAAACAAGAAGCATTGATAATTTAAATCATAAAATCATGAAATCATAAAATCATTCATAATATTCATAAGTCATTCTATTTCAAAAAGTTCATTTATCATATTTTACTGCAGAAAAAAGACTTTTCTGAAGAAAACATGTCAAAATTTATGGCTATTTACTAAGAAGTATTCTCCACTAAAATTCCAAACTAACATTTGTGCTACCCATTATAAGTAGATCTTCTACTAATATAAGTTACTCTTTAGTTCATAAAGCATAAGCTCTGTATTATTACTGTAGATAACATACTGTATGAACACTGAAGACTTTGGCAGAGTACGGCACGCTACCATTAAAGACTGTATAGCAGGTCATCTGTGAGTGATACGCTCTGTTAAGGAAGAAAGTATAATCTGTGTAAGAATAAAAAATGTATAGAACTTTAATTCATCATGGTAAGATTAACTAGATATGGGAAATCAGTGTATTTTTCAGACCAAATCAACCCACGTAATCAAATTTTTTCAACAATGTGTCTGTTTGCTCTAGACTATTTATAGCACTAAATTTTCAGGAGAATATAACTTGTACGTACGATACGTCTAAGCATATTTTATCTCATCAATAATTCTTTTACTCATGACTCATATCTTCTTAGCAATTACTATGTCTTACCTTTACCATTAATCATACAAAAGCAAGCTGGCATTCCCATTGTCCAAATTAATCTTTCCTGATCTGTAATTCAGTTTTGTCACTTTGCATGGCAATGAATCTTTTTTTATATACATTTCCATCTGAACTCCCATGTTTTCTGAGCAGAAATAAATGAACAGAGGCTTTCATTTTGGCCTAAAGTGTGTTTTGACTAATAGGTTAGCCTCCAGATCCCTACACAGAACTGCTGTTTATTAAGTCCCCAGAATTTAATCTCCGGAGTCTCTATAACTTTGTGAAAGTACCACAAGGAAATGGCAGAGCTGTTTATCAAGTTTATTCTAGAAATCTTATGTTTCACATCTTATATATTAAGCTAAACCGTGTCTGATTCTATTTTGTTTTTCCTGTTTATTTGGTTTGGTATGGTTGGTTCTTTGGTTTTCCTTTTTTCCCCAGGGAACAAACTGAGTAAGACAATTCTTAAAAAGAATACCTTTTTTTTTGTGATGAGGGATATCAGATAAATAAACTAGAATGGTGTAAATAACTACTGAATCAGTTCCTATCCAAAAAAAAAAAAAAATTAGTTTCCATAGATGAAAAAAAAGTTGATGTAGAACAAAAGATACAAACACAACATGTGCTAGATAAGATTTTTTGCATTTTTCCATAAAGCAATAAGATTTTTTGTCACTGAAAGGTGAGAAAGCAAAATATTCATTTATGGAAAAAGCAATTCTTTAAACACTGATTTGGACTCATTCAAATGTTCACATGATTTATGTTATTGCCTGTAAAATGGCAAAATACTTAGTGCCTCTATATTTAGGACATCATACATTTGGCAGTGTGTTTCATGCCTCATTTACTACAGAGTATCTGGGCTGCTACTTAGCATTCAAAGAATAAGTGTGCGTGTACATTTGTGCATCTCTTTGCTTTTGCTGTTAGTTTTAAATACTTAAAAAGACACAATAATCAACCTGACATTGCAACAGTGCAATGTTCTTGAATTTACAGACTTTTTCCAGCGTGTACCTTTATTAATCTCATGGCTTAAGAGGACGCAATGCAAAATCATTAAAAAAGTGAGTTCTCCAGGTGCTGCATGCATTAACCTTTCCTTTAATATCTGTTCTGTACAATATTTTGATGATTATTGTTGTTTAGTAAACAGATTATGAAAATACAGTTACCTGACGGTCTTGTTTAATAATTTAGGCAAATTAGTTTTTAGAATTTTTTTAATTGCTACATTCAATGGCTAAGCAACAAGCACCTGCCGCTCCTGGTCCCCAAAGCAGGAGCTTCTTTGTACTGTCTCATTTTCCCCAAACAAAAAAAAGGAAAAAAAAAAAAAAAGGAAAGAAAGAAAAGGGAAAAAAGAAAGAAAAAAAGAAAAAGAGGAGGGGGGCGGGGGGAAGAAAGGGAAAAAGAAAAAGACCCCAACTGTGTGTATGTATAATGATTGGAGAAACGCATTTCAATTCGTGGCTGGCAGTTTAGGGTTAAGGTATGATTCCAGGTGGGGGAAGCCAATGAGAGTACGCCCGGTTGATGTGTCTGACATCACCCAGCACGGGAGCACCCAGCCCGGCCGGGGCAGCTCCCAGCCGCCGCGCCAGCGCCGCCGTGATGGATGTTTACAGTTCTTCCTTGAGAGCCAATTATCTCGCTTTTGTGTGAGGCCCAAGGACCGCTCACGCTGCCTGCTCGCACACAGCGCTGCTGGATCGAGCTGAAGCAATTGTGTTCCCTGTGTCTGGTAAGGGTCTGGTCTGGTTTGCCTTCTCTTTCAGAATAAAGGTGATGAGCCTAACCTGTGAGGGGAATTGCTCTCATAGTTCAGAGGCTTATACGGCTATAACATGTAAAGAGTAGCTTTTACTGGCAAAAAGGAGATCCTTTAGAAAGGGAATGTTTTAGAGGAAAAACAAGTCTGTGCCTGGCAAACTCTACTTTACAGTACGGAAATAAATAGCCTGCATGTTTATGCTGCTCCTCAGGTGAACTAAAGATTTATTAGGCTGACAAGACCATTGCACAGAACAATAATTTGATACCTGTATTCTTCCTTTCTTTTCCTTTAACACCTGTATTTTTCCTTTGAAATCTAGCTTTTGTTGATGAACAAGGAAATCGGGAGATTTAAGAAGAGGGAATTTAATGTTGTACCAACTTCAAAAAATGTTCTGGAATACTTTTGGAGATATAAATCAAAAACTGTGAAGATTAATACCAAGATGTTCAAGTTTCCAGTTCTGGAATTAGTTATTTTTACTTTGTTCTACTAATTTCCATAATTTAAAGTGATAAAAAACTGAGTCAAAGATTAAAAGTGTTCAATGTACAATATGCTAGTAGCAAACCACCTAATGTGGGTTTTTTTGTTTGTTTGTATGTTTTTCCCCTTTACGTTCTGTAGTTCGTATTAAAAAATGTCTCATTCTGTAGCTGTATTAGTGTATACATAGAGGCTGAAGAAGAAGTGTTTATATCTTTCACATTGTTAGCAGTTTTGTGGTTTGCACAGAGGGAGGAGGGAGAGGGAAAGGATTCTGCCTGCGTAACTTCCTAATTTTGCAGCAGAATAAGTACATTTAAAGCTTCTGAACCAATGTGGATTTAAGAGATTAGAAGTGACACTGACATTGACAAATCAGATGCAATAAAGGATTTAATTGACTGAAGGAGTTCAGGGGCTGCTGTATGAAGAATCCAATAACCAGTTTAACTAGTCAAGTAGTGTACCTAATACGAAATAATAAATAGCAGGCTCCAGTTAATTTAAAAGCTTGATGACATTTATTTTATAGTGATTAGAATTCACCAAATACCTAGGCCACTTAAGAACTCTCTGCATTTGTTTCAGTAATCCATGATTACACAATACAAAGTTTTAAATAATGACGTATGCAGTGAGTATTACAAGTGTTTGTAAAATTGAGATATATTGTCATTCAATCCAGTTATGACTAGGTCTGCTCTAATCACTATCAGAAGAATAATAGCTATTTTCAGCTCAAACACCACTTAAGACAAGGGTTTCTCAGCTCTATTACACTTTTGTACTTTTTACTAGTCCAGTTCGGTCTTTACCGTTGTTAATTCAGCTCTCGCTATTAATGTGCCCAAACAATCCCAAGCTTCTATTAAATGCCATATCTATAATATGGATGGGGTTAAAACAACATATTTTTGTTAAGGTGAAACCTTCATTATGGTTTGTTGTCTTTTTGCTGGCAAAAGGCAGATATTGCAGTTCAAAGGAGAGATGGCCATGGCCTATAAGGGAGAGGAGTATTGGACATGTACCCTTCTTGCTTAAATCATTATCAAACTTAACTAAAAATTATGTTATGGCAGTCTTGCAGCTATGCCTTTAAATTATTTTTTCTTTTAAATTAAAAAGTAAACGTATTTGAACCTCTCCCTCAGTTATACATATCTACACATTGTATACGTCCACGTCATTTATCAATGCTTCATTACTAGGCTTCATCTCAGATCTCACAATATTTCTGTTCCTACTCAGTTTAGCCAAAACTCACATACGAACAAATTATCTGTTATTTCTGCTGAAATACAAGATGATGGATATAACATAGATTTGGTGCCGATTTGCTACACACTCACATGTTCTGATTCAAAGCATTCAAAGACTGTTTTTAATATATGAGTCCTTTTAAGTACTAATGCACATTGTTTTATTAGATAGTAATCATGGACCTAGGCAAGCCAAGAAAACGTAATAATATGATAATCTAAACAGATAACAATCAGCTTCTTATAGGAAATGAGACTTTCTAGGTTAGTTTAATCCTTCAAAAGAGAAATCATTTCTGGAAGACCATTTTACGGGAAAAATATGGGTGGGTTTTTTGTTTACTTTCAATCAGAAACTAAATTTAGCTTAAAAATTGAAGAAAACCATATTTCTGGGATAAAAACAGTGTTGCAACTTTTGTTTTTTTCTTTAAAATAATAAAGATAACTATGATAATGCTAGCACAGGGACTGCAGAACAGATTGACCATTGGTCTGGGAAACAGTCCTTCTATTCCTGTGCTTGAATGACAGATTATGTCCACAGAGCATACTCTGTGAAGTCCATATTCCATCAATGGCCCACTGTATTAAAGGAAGAATTAGCATTAGGTTGCTTGATTGTAAGAACAGGTCATTTTGTTTGTCTGATTTTCTATGAATGAGTCAACTCGTACATTTTCACAATGACATCAGGTAACAACCCCTACAATGAAGATTTGAGTCATTCCTCCTACACAAAGATACTCACTTCTCTTGTCAGATAATTTTGAGTGAAGTGACAAAAGGGGATTTTTTTTTAATAAAAATTCAAGGCATTTAATATTCCTTAAAGAAAATAAAGGTGTCAGCTAAGCAGAAATATGATAATTACATTGATTGCTGAAAAAGTATCCATATCACCAGTAGCAAAAACATGAACTAAAAGTAATTCTTCTTCCTGTATAACTGGCAAAGGAAAATTATCCTTACAAAATACAAATTAAAGTAGGATTGTAATAGCACATTTTCTTCTGTATCCAGTTTACAATAAGTACAGGAGACAGAAGAGTTCCTTCACACTCCAAGCTTTGGTTCAAGGGTCAGGTTTTTAGTTTATCTAGGACAGATTACAATGAGGCTCCTCTAGGAACTTCCAAATTATAAAAACAGCTGCAAAACCTTGTGGTGCAACCATCTTCCTTGTCCATCACTGAGGTTCTTTATGTATAAGTGTGCCAGAGAAGGAGATTTGAGAGTCTATTCTTTTCCTCTACCTTTTCTTTCCTTATGTTCCATTACCAAAGCCAAAAAAAATCCTTTCCACCTATATAATTATGAGGAGATTTTTTTTCTTTTTTTTTTTCTTTTTCATTTCTCTGTTAGTAAAGTCAAAGGGAACAGAGATTCCAAAGAGTGTTTGGGTCATTGTTTTCCTTTGGAAAGAAATCAAGAGCACACCTTGGATGTCCTCCAGTAGGACACCTGTCTGGATAATTAAAGGACCAGAAATGTAGATCACACATCTGTCACAGAGTACAGACACTGTCAACTTTTTTGTTTTCTGTTTTGTTTTCTGTTTTGTTTTGCTTTATTGTGTTTTGAATCTTAAATGAAGCCCAATGAATGCCCTGATACACAATAAAGATTGTATTAAAAGAAGATCATGGTCAAGGACTTACAACTCAGATTTTAAGGTAGTTTTGCAACCTTGGTTTAGATCTTTTGCCTACATATAGCATGGTGCTTTTTGTTTCCATAATTGTATATTTCCACATAGGAGTGTTACACTGTGAGTGCGTAGGGTCAATCCTACGTGGTTTAGTGAGGGTGATATTAATTTTAGCTAATTTCAGTCAGGAAGGTTCCTCTTCATAATCTGTGGAGAGAAAAAGGCATCTCCAAAAAAGGATTAATCTCATCCTTAAGATAATTATTTCAGATAGATGAGCTGAATCACTCTCCAGGGGGGTCAAATTCATTCCATATAGACAACATACCTGAATACTTTCAAATATGTGTCTAACTTCCAGACTTTTAAATATGGTCTAATTAAGATCTTCAAGATTTCTGAGTAGCAGTGAATCCCATCAGTAACATAAATAACAAATAAACAAACAAATAATTATACCCATTATTTGCTGCATGTTGGAGTCATGGTTATTTATTTCTCCAATAGATGGACTCTGGACTTCATCTCTGCAGCGGCAGGGGTGTTGACCAGAGCACTTGGCCCAAGACTCTGAGGTTCTGCAGGTATCTGCTGGCAGTCAGGAAATGTAAAGGTTTGGGAAATGTAGATCCATGGCTGGCAATAGGGGGAAGCATGCTCCGTCTTCTACAGTCATTCAAGCATTGTCTCCCAAGCTTAAAACTCTTTTTATTCCTACTCCTGACTATTTGTTTACCTGCTTCCAGAATCATTGGAGACTCTAGCTATTGCTCATATACGCTGCATATTTTCAAAGTATTACAACTTGACTAAATTTGATTGGATTTTTCTCCCTAAAAGACAGAGATGGCACACACATTGTTTCTCCTGCCAGTCTTCAAGTCCCTGCATTAACATTACGCACTCCTCAGACATTCAAGGTATTGAGCATGGACAAAGAAATGTCACTTGTCTAGTCTCATTCTTTGACAACAGCATCAGGTGTCTACTATCTGTAATTTCAGGACAAATGGTCACTGTCCATAACGGTAAACAGGAATTTTTAAACAGGGTCATTGGACAGTCAGCCTACCCTTCCAGTTGTCAGTCCATCCTTTTGGATCAACCTCTATGCAGGAGTTCTTAAGCAATCTTCTGAATAGTATGATAGTTTACCCTGCCCCTATGCATAAAACAGCCCAGAGAATTTAATCCAGCAAATCCTTCATCAGGCCCATGATTTTGGTTGAAATAGTTTGTTGCAGTTTAAAAATACAGAAAATACAGACACATAAGATAGTAAGAATGTATCAAAGTTGTGCTATTCCTTATAAATCCAGGCATGAAGCTGGAAATTATTGGATACAACATATTGATTTTTTTCTTATTAACTATCAGAATCAATCTCTTCATAAACTTTGGATTTTAGGATCTTGACTTTCTTAGAGTGTTACCTAACTGAGAAGTGAATGATTATAATGGGTAAACAGAAGGCGGAAGTGTACTTTCAACAGAGAAAAATTAGAAAACAATGTGAAAATACTTTTCTCCCCCTATTCCCTGGCTTATAAAATTCAACAATTAAATAAAATATTGTGGTCAAATTTTCAAAGAGTAAAAGTCTTACTAGTTACTGAATGAAACATAATCTAAATAATCTATTACAGTCTGTCATAGAATAATATTACATTATCACTTGCAAATAGGAAGTATGGCTTTTATAGGTGCCAAGCTGTAGTTATCCATATCTGATGGTCCCCATTAATTTTTAACAATCATCCTGTCACCAGACCAGTGAGCTGTAGAAAATAATGTGGAGATGTCACATTCCTTGATGATTCCAGTTAATGCTGCTGCCTCTCTGAATCAGCATGAAAGGTAGACATTTTTTATGACTGAATCTGCAATCTGGGATTTGATCATGCTATTTATAGTATTGCTAATGATCTGTAGCACTGACAAGGGGTGTGTTGAAGTCATTCTCTCAGTTACCCTTGTTTTCTGTTGTAAAGGCAGAACAGACATCTGGATCCTACATATCAGTACCTAGACAGAAAATAATAGCACAAAGAGGTCATGACTTTCACTGGTGAAAGATTTTAATAGTTTTTGGGTTGGGGTTTTTTTTTTTTTATGTCTGTGGATTTTTTTACTAATATTCTTTCTGAGAAAAGGGGGCAAATTATTTTCATCTGGTTTCTAGAAAGTCAATTGCAGTCACATGGCAAAACAAAAGGAAGTAAAGTTCAACTAAAGAGGAAAGAGCTGTACGTGGGTTTTAAACAATGGAATTCAAGTTACCATGTGTTACTATATTAACAAAATGTAATTTTCAATTTTTATCAAAATATTTTAGAAACACTGCCTCACTTCCGAGAAGGAATGGTTTACTTCCAAGCCCTCATTTTGCTTCCAGACCCAGTTCCTAAAATGTGTAGTATCTAGTTTGTTTTAATTTTCGAACCTAAAAAAGATTTTGTACTTTGAAAACCGAAAGAAGAATTCTTCTGAAGTTAATAACATTAGAATACTTAGAAGATTCCCTGATTTTTCTCCCTCTCTGAAAGCATATCTGAATCTTACCATGCCCGATATCCCCAAAATTATCAAAAAGCTGATTTAATGCCACTGTCCTCGGGATTGCTGCTGTAACCAATGTGTAAAGAACAGTAGGAATTATAGAATCTTGCTTCATTATTTCATCTTAGAATTCTCATAGAACCGTGAGGAGACAAAAACCAACACCAACAGCTAAGTATATTAATAATCCCTGGAAATAGTGCTTGATTTCCTATGGGTTTATGTCCCTTAATTAATTAACTTTTTAAGTGATTTATACTAAGATATCTGTTATCTCTCTATATGCTTGTAAAATTAAGCCATTCTTCTCCCTGCTGGACTAACAAGTACTGGCTTGTGCCAACTAGATAGAATCAAGTACTTTCAGTAGCATAACAGGAGAGCTGTGTTTCCTCACTGCCTTTCCTTTCAGCTTCCTCCAACACAGAGTACAGGGAGTAAGAAATGGGTTACTCTGTTCTGCTCTAATTGGCACTAGAGAATTGTCCCCAAGATGTCCAACTTTGGTGTCTACATAAAAGTTATTAGGTGGGGATGAAGAGTAAGCCTATTTTCTCAAGAAAACAAGCAGTGGGATTGTGTTTAAATGTATGGACACTAGAACTGTATCACTAGAGCTCTGAGAACTTCAATCAGCTGAGGATATCACTGGAGAATGGATCTGTAGTCTTCCATGGGGGTGCTGGGAAGGAGCTGGAAATTTGCAGTTTTTAGAACAGCAGTATAGAATGAACCACAGAGGTGATACGTTTCATGGACACTGTGTTATGAGGACACAGTCTGTAAAATATTTCCAGAAACACGAAACATGAAAGCATTTCTTGTGCAATTATAGCTCTAGTATATCTTATGAAATTTTACAGTTAGTTTTTCCTATGTACTAATTCAGCTTGCATGAATATGATTTAGTAAAACATTGAAGTATCCTTTCTATCAAATAATTTTCTATGGGTACTCAGAAGTAACAGTAATTCACCAAAATCTTTCCAGAACAGGTAAAACTTCTGAAGGCTGTAGTCCTCTGAAAAGATTAATTTCTTTGTTTGGTTTAACCAAAAATTTCTAAAAGGTAAATGTTTCGTTCCCAGTTGGGTAATTTTTTCTTCCTGGTATCTGACAGAGACCTTTAGGTTGCTTCTAAATTAGAAGAAGACAAGAGAATAAGCAGACCCAAATCCTCAGTGGGCTTGTTAACTTCCTTCCTGTGACAGAAAGAGGAGGTATCAGTTTCTTGCACACTTGCAGTGAATTCCCTCCTGGGCCCCGCAGTGTTTCACATTGGTGCTGCAGTAGACTCTCTGAGCTCCAGGAGAGCTGCACTAAAAGAAATGGTTAGACTGACTTTGCTAAGAGTTTCAGAAATTCAAGAATTGCAAAGGACTGTGACAGACAATTATAATATCATTGATATGAATAACCATACTTAATCATACAGATAATAGGAGATAATTGACTAGGTCCCACTTGCTCCATGTCTCCAGATGCATTCAGAGACTAAAAATCTGTGCGTTTGCACTAGAATCACACTTCCTTTCAGGACAACCTTACTCATTTTCAGTTATTTGGTTGCATTAGCAAACTTATTTTTAATGTGGCTTTTTATTAAGCATTCCATTTCCAAGAAAGGATTGATTGGGTTTTGGGTTTTTTTTTTGTCACATGTAGTATGCTCTACAGTACATTCCAAGGACCATATTGCATCTGAGTAAAAAGCTTTTAAGCAGCTCCATTCCTGTATTAAACAAGATGACAAGAATCTTGAAATTAAATCATACATTAAACATTTGAGTTCTAGGCAATCCTCAGTCTGAAGGAGTTGAAACCTATGTTGTTGCCTTTACAGGATCATATCACAAACACTGATCAGCAGACACAGGGGGAGACTGGGCTCTTCCCACCCAGCCAGTTGAATCTGGGACATTGTGCAACCACAGGAATACAGGAATATAGGCATGCTGGTTATGTAGGAAATCAAGTAGCATTGCAGCTTTGTAGTACTTTGATGAATGACAAATGCTGGATTATTTTTGAATTTTATCCAGTGACTGTTTGATACAAAATATACAGAGAATTCAGAGAGTTGGCTGCAGGACCAGGGCAATTATGTTCCAAAGAACATACTGCAGAGCAGATGCATTCCCTGGTGCATACCATAGGCTTTGTGTGTGCATCATGACCATGTTTTCTTTTGACTTTGGGATGAGAACCCCAGACCTCTGCATCCCCTGTTCCCTTCTGAAAGAAAGACCAGGTGCCACTGTGCACTCCAATAGCTATTCTGATCTGGATGACTGGGAACTAGGACAGTGATGCAAAGCACAGACCATATCTGCCCCACAGGCAGACATGGTGCTGTTTGTAGACAGCCTGATGTGGGTCTGTGCTCAGCATATAAACTTCCTTGACAATCACTCAAAGACACTTGACTGATACAGATAGGGCATCTAACATAGGTAATCATCACTGCTCACTTATCACCTGTATTTTATGTGGTCTAATACTTAAACTTACTGTCTAAAATAAGCAGTCTGATCTTGACCTTATGCACTATGAGAAGTGTTACTCAGAGAACATATTAATCCTCTTCATTCTTTTAATGCTTTGATGCCACTTTTGAAGTCCTTCCTTAAATCACAAAAATATGGTTTTAATAGTATATTTGACATCAAGTTCTCCTACACTATTCTGTCTTCCTTACCTGTATGTCTACTTTACTACTCCTTAGATCTTAAAATCAGTGAATAAAGTTGTTCCATGAAGGACAGAGTAAATGAAGACAGTTCGAAGACATTTGGTGTGGTGTCTTTCCCTTAGTAAAGATTTGTGATTACACTAATCATCTGCAGACTGGGATAAGGACAAGCCTTTGGCACACTGGAAAGACCATTAGTTCTCATACATTTCCTTAACTGACTGTTGTCAGAGAAAAGCCTGTAAGTCCCAGCTAAATGCAAAGATGTCCTGAAAGATATTTGTCTCTTCAGAAACAGAAATTGGCTGGGGGTATACTAATGGGAATGCTTTCTAAAGTGATCATATTTCTCTGTAATCAGGTTTTTGGGTACAAACAAATTGGTGCCTGGTGTATGAGGAAAAAAATAACTTTCCTTTTGCTTCACCCGACTTCACCTTTTTTAAAGTTATAGGCTATGAAAGGCAACATCCTGTGTCTGAAATACGAAACCACTTTTGCCTTCTGACTCATGCTGCTCTGGTCAATGTCCGTGCACACATTTCCTGAGTATCTGTGGCCCTGCACTCTTGTGGCCAAATTTTGTCAGTTTAGAATCTCAGATTCTTGAGAATTATAGAGCTCAAACTGAATTTTTAAATTCCTCATTGATTTCCTGTACAGGTTTTTTATTGACTAAAAGCCTATTTCCAGCCCAGAAAGCCAATCCTATCCTGGGTTGCATAAAAAGAAGTGTGGGTAACAGGTTGAGGGAGGTGATTCTGCCCCTCTGTTCTGCTCTTGTGAGATCCCACCTGGTGTACTGCATCCAGCTCTGGGGTCCCCAAAACAAGGAAGACATGGACCTGTTAAAGTGGGTCCAGAGGAGGGCAACGAGTATGATCGTAGGGCTGGAACACCCTGGAAGACAGGCTGAGAGAGTTGGGGTTGTTTAGCCTGGAGAAGAAAAGCCTTAAGGGAGACCTTATTGCAGCTTTTCAATACTTAAAGGGCACTTATGAGAAAGGTGGAGAGTCTTTTTTACGAAGGCCTGTAGTGATAAGACATGGGGTAATATTTTTAAACTGAAAGAGAAGAGTTTTAGATTGGGCATAAGGAAGAAATTCTTTACATTAAAGATGGTGACACACTGAAACAAGTTACCCAGAGAAGCTGTGGATGCCCCATATCCACATATCCAAGTGTTCAAGGACAGTTTGGAAGGGGCTTTGATCAACCCGATCTATTGAAAGATGTCTCTGCCCATGGCAGGGAGTTTGGACTAGATGCCAGACCCATCCCACAGGGAAGTCTGCTGCCTGCCTGGGGCCCGGGTTAAGGACATTACTAGGAAACTGCCTAGTCTGGTACGGGCCTCCGATTACTACCCACTATTGGTTATACAGGCTGGCAGCGAGGAGGTTGCAGAGAGAAGTCCTGAAGCGATCAAAACGGACTTCAGGGTGCTGGGACGATTGGTGGAAGGATCGGGAGC
>NW_009201042.1:7505-7910 GCF_000690835.1 Fulmarus glacialis | reverse complement strand
CTGCCCCGTCCCACGGCCACAGCTCTGCGCAGAGCCCCGTGCCACACTGGGCGAGCTGCAGCAGGGCACCGCGCCCAGGGCACGCGTTAGCGTGTTAACTGCAGCCGCTGCCCATGAATTAAGACAGCTCCCCGTGTGCTGCTTTGGCACTGGGGCAAGTGTTAGTGGTGAAGCACTGGTTATCAAGGAGCAGAAGGTCCAGCCACGCATTCCCACGCCACACGGCTCCCCCTCTCCACCCTGCCCGCAGCCCCTCTCTGGTGTCTGCTTTTCCAGCCGGTCCCTGCCAGGTCTCATGTCCCATGAGTGCAACCAGAAAAGTCGGGGGGGAGTCAGAGCCTCCAGAAGGAGGACGCGAGAGGCTGTTGCTCCCCGTTAGTCTGCTGGAGCAGAAACGGTCCCCCT
>NW_009201042.1:5983-7486 GCF_000690835.1 Fulmarus glacialis | reverse complement strand
CCCCGTGCCTCTGTACCCGTGAGGCACGCGTGCTGCCCAGGAACGACCGCACCAGAAACGCCGGCAAAGGGCAAGCTCCCTTCAGGGGCACTAAGGTGAGGGCTCGGGGGAGCGAAAAGCTTCCCACTTGGGCTCATCCTGCTCAGCCTGTGACAGCACATTTTAGGAGAGGTGGCATTGACCCTCCCAACAGCACAAGGAAGCTGCAAACACCCGAGAAGGTGCCTTCCTCAGAGGAGTCCCACCACTTGGCTGCAGCTCCACCTGCGTTACCGCGGGCGCGGGGTCCAGGGCGAGAGCTCTCAGCTCTCGGTGTGTCTGGGGCTGCAAAGGGACCTGCACAAACAGAGGTGGTGAGTGCACCCTCCAGTTCCCACCCAGCCCAGATACACTGGGAGTTCTGAGGCCAGTGGGAAAAAACTTTAATCTTTCAATTGTAGGCTACCTTTTAAGTTACCACATTTCCCAGTAGCTTTCTCCATAAATTATTTTGTGTACATGAAATCTGAGGTGGACTGGTTCAGCGCTGACACAAGCCATTGGACGGCGGTTTTAAACAGGCTCCTAAGAGACCTTCCCTGGCTACAAGACAGTAAAAAATGTGTGAGATAAGGAGGACATCAGCATGCTGCTGTCATCTGCCTTGATGCAGACGTTTCACTGTTGATGAATGACATGGCAACCCCTTTCTCCAGTTACGTTGGAAATGATGTAGTCCTTTGGAATTATTTCAGGTTGCACTATCCACTTCTGCATATGTGCTCATGCTTCTGAATGGCAGTAATTACACAGCTCTTAAACATTCATTCTTTTCTAAGTGTTCTAATATTCATCTTAATTATTTAGGAGTGTTCATCCCTAAAAATTGTCAGATCTTTAAAGTCCTAAAACCCTACATGAATTTTAAAATACATGGAATCTAATCTGTGTCTGGACTGATCTCCTGTCACTGTCTCGGAGGACAAATGTGGTGGCAGTGGGTAATTCACTGCTGGGACCGAACCTTTCCTGAATGTTAGTGAGATAAACAGGTTTTTGTGTATTAGCATTTTGTGCTCGGCCTCTGGGGGAAAGGCGGGGGAGAGGCAGGACTTGTGTGGTCCTGTACTGCCTCGCCAGCTGCTGACCCAGTGGGACCTCTGTCCGTGGAGGTTTTTGAGAGCCAACGGGGCAAAGCCCTGAGCAACCTGGTCTGAGCCCAGGGCTGGGGCAGGGTAACCTGCTGAGTCCTGAGTAACCTGCCCTGAGCAGGGGCTGGGGCAGAGACCCCCTGGGGTCCCGTCCCGCCTGGGCGGTCCTGTGTTTCTGTGAGTCAGCGCAGGGCCAAGGCGGAGGGTCTTGGCCAAAGTAACGGTTATGCTGGTTTGGTTCACTTTACCACCGAAGAAGTGAAGTCATCCCAGGGAACAGTCATGCCACCAGCTCAGTCACCCCCTGCCTTGGCATATAACTCATTGTCGGGGTTCATCCAGGCTGCAGCAGACGCGGGTGCCCCCCTCCGCC
>NW_009201042.1:5620-5969 GCF_000690835.1 Fulmarus glacialis | reverse complement strand
CGCGGAGTCTCTGCAGCCCCGGCGGGTCTCGGCGGAGAGGGTGACATCCCCTCCCAGAGCAGGCGTGGGCTGCTAGCTAACCCACTGCAAGGGCAAGCGCACGCTGCATCGAAAGTATCTCCAGCGTACCAAACGCGTACCAAACGTACAAACGCTTTCTCCCGGGGTGTCACACCGACTGCCTGGTCCTAGGGCGATGAAGCCCAACGCCAGCCAACGAGCGGTGCCTACTGCAGCTGGGGAGACGAGGATGACAGACGCCAGCTGACCAGCCCACCGGGACCTGGTATAAAAGTGGCCCAGCTGGGGCTGGGGAGGGAAGTGAGGAAGAGGGGTGGGGTGGAGGGGC
>NW_009201042.1:0-5608 GCF_000690835.1 Fulmarus glacialis | reverse complement strand
GGGAGCAGCACTGGGGTTAACCTACAGAGGCTTCCCGGGACCAGCTAACGTGCGCGTGAGAAGTTTGTCTGCTTTGCTGGGATGAAAGGGTGAGTTATAAAAACCAAGAAGCGCTGTCCCAGAGCATGTCCTGGACAGCCTCTCCCTCAGGCGTGGGAGGCGAGAGCCCTGCCCGAGTGCTGCCTGTGCCGGAGGAAGGAAAGCAGCCCCAAAGCCTGAGGGTGGCTCTGACTTGTGCTGTGCTGCACGGGCAGGCAGGAAAGCACACGCAGGTCAGTGTTGGTACTTTGGATGGGTTTCTGTGAACAGCTTCTTTCCAGCTGCTCTGCAAGCCCCAAGCCCAGCTTGGCTAGCACAGCTGTCTAGCCCTGCTTGCCCGTGTGTCCAGGAACGGGCTCCGTGACTGCGTGTTGCTTGGGGGAGGCAGCCCTGCTCTCTCCTGCCAGCAGCCTCTTGCTTCCCTGTGTTTCGGTGCTAGCGCAGCCTGACCCCGTGGGTGCTGGGGGGCTGTGCCCTGGCTTAGGGGGTCCCTGGCGTGTCGGTGACTCCTCATGCCACACAGCTGAGCGAGCTGAGCCCTTCCAGGAGGTGGCTTGTGCAGCCCTGCAGGGCTGAGAGGCAATGTTCAAAGGCAAATGTTCAAAAGCCGGTGTTCTGCCAATAGCTTAGGTTTTCCATACAGAAGTTCACAAAACTTGTGCATTTTTGGATGTTAATAGATTGCAGGAAGCTGAAGATCCATGGCAGTGTGGCTTCTTGCACAGGCATCAGGGCTCCTGGCTGTGTTAAGTGGCTGTTTCAGGTGCTTCACAGAAAAACTGCGCTGTGCAAGAGCAACAGCTCTGTCTGTCTGGGCTTTACCCGCAGACTGGGTGGGCTCAGTTCCCTTGTTTGAGACCCCCTGGCGGTTGAGCTTTTGTTGAGCTTTTGTTTCCTGTATTCTAGGAGCGCGGGACTCCTGACATCTGGTCCTTTCCCCAGCCAAGCAAACAGCCTGCTGTTTTTTGTCTCCTTGGCTGTAAAAGAGGGGGGTGAGGGATTGTTTTCCTGTGTCTTTGTTGGTTTTTTACTTTCTCTGATCTCTTACTGCTTTTGCATTTGGGAAGGTGTGGAGGGTGGCAGTGCTGGGGGGTCTGCGGGCACTGGGCTCGCTGGGATGGTGTGAGAAGGGGCCCAGCCTGGCAAGCACAGCCTGGCCTGGAGGGATCAGCTCCCGTGTCAGATAGTCCCTCTCGTACCCTGAATGTTGGCGGCATCTAACTAACTACAAAACCTAGTGCGGTCCGTGGCTTGCTTCTTGGAAGTTTTGGCCCCCGGGGCAGGCTGCCCACACAGCTTCTCTGGGCGTGCAGTGCTCCGTGCTTACCGCTGATGTGCTCCCTCTGAAACCCGCAGCCTTCACAACCCAGAGGAAAGATTTTTCCCTTCAAGTATGTTGTTTGTTGTGCAGTTCGCTGAAACCAGAGAAAATTTAAAATTAAATATGTGTCTAGCGTTTTTGCCAGGTTGAAACCAGTTGCAACAGGTAGGTGGAAAGCAGGCACTTAAAAGAACATTTGTTTTGTAATTACATTAAAAAACATTCTTGAAGTAAAAAAACAAAATAGTTGTAGCTTTCTGAGCACTTCTTTCTTTATAAAAATCTAACCTGGGGTTCAGATTGACCTGACAGTCCTCGCACAGCAGTTCATAAAACACATTCAAAAAGGCAGAGGAGAGCAGGCAGCCGGAGGAAACCTGCGGCTCTCGGTGCGGTGACAGTCCCTGGGTGCTCTCAGCTTGGTGCTCGTACGCGCCGCAGTGCCTTGCCAGCTGCGTGCTGTGAAGCTTTTGAAGTCGTGAAATAGTGAATATATCTGACACCACAATCAGAGTCATCGCTGGAGAATAATCGTGCTATAAAGCACAACTGCGAAGGCTGCTATTTTAGAATATGCTGCGTTGTAGTTCCTGTTCCTTGTGCTAGATAAACTTTTGTCTGTAACTGTTGAATAACAATGCTGCATTTGAAACAGGGTTGAAATATATTTGTATATTTTTGCTGATGTAGTAGATAAATGTAGCGCACAAGTATCTTTTCTGTCCCTATTACTCCCTACCATTAAATGAACAAATAACTAGTCTAGCTTGTATGTGAAGATGCAAGTTATACTTCAAAGTGATACAGCAGGGTACAAACTGCAAATAACATTTTTGACAGGTTGCAATAAACTGAACTTAAAAAAATCCCTGCAATATAGAAGAGCTGAATCTGTTTCTCATTTGGAAATAGAGGCAGCGTTATTAATCGTGCACCAGCTTCACCCGAGTGACACGGGCACGCTGGCCGGGCGTGCTCCGGCCCTGCGGAGGTGTGAGCGCCTGCCCTGTGCTCTGAATTTCCAGCGGCTCTGGGTGTGCTGCCCCATTCCCCTCTCCCCAGCCTGTCGGCAATTACGCAAAACTGCTGCCTAATGGCACTGTAGAACAACATGTTACTGAGTGTTTAGATGTAAGAAACAGGAATTCGACTAATAAATGACATGTTAAATGTAGCAGTTAGAGGAGACGCAGATGGTGCTGCCCCAGCAAAGGTAGAGCACCAGCCCCTGGGTTCAGGCTGCCTGCTGTAAAAACTGGGACTTTGGCTCACGGTGCACGAGAGGGTGTCGGGGGAGGCTGCGTGGAGAAATCTGCTCCTGTTTGCTGGCGTTGGACACGGTGCCTGGATCTGCTGGGTGCGTGCAACCTCAGCACGTGGCTGCTGGGCTGTGGCTGCAGTGCAACAATTAGCACCAGCTTGGTGCATGCTATCCCTAAGGCAAAGTCTGGCTTGAACAGTGCAGAGAGGGGGATGGTGGGACGGGCAGTGTCTTGGAGGGGACGTCACGGTTCATCACCAGTTGCTGCTGGTGGCAACGGTGCCTGGATCTGCTGGGTGCGTGCAACCTCAGCACGTGGCTGCTGGGCTGTGGCTGCAGTGCAACAATTAGCACCAGCTTGGTGCATGCTATCCCTAAGGCAAAGTCTGGCTTGAACAGTGCAGAGAGGGGGATGGTGGGACGGGCAGTGTCTTGGAGGGGACGTCACGGTTCATCACCAGTTGCTGCTGGTGGCAAAGGCTTTTCGTGGCAAAGGTTGTGTTCCTGTTGCTGTAGTTAATGGCAGATCATCAGTCCCTTTCCAGCCCTAGCTGGTCAGGGATCTGAAATGTAGATGCTACGATAAGATCTAAAATGTGATGCAGGTGAAGAGTGGAGGCTTTTCTTCTGCAGTAAGGGCATGCTGGTTTTGGTGTGGTTCAGCTGTGGGGTCATGCCCGCTAGCTTCATCTCTAAAGGCCTCAGAACACAAGGGAATGCTCTATAACTTTTCTGATACTTGGTAAACGGAAACATTCAGAAATAACCTCACAGAAGAACGCAGTTTCCTTACTGCTGCTGTGGCATGGTGAAGGATCAGTGTGAAGCGTCCTGGCAGAGCCGCAGCCGGAGGGCGTGCTGCTGCCCGCCGCCGCCGGGAATGGCGCGGTGGGCTCTGCTGGTGTCGCGTGGGTGCTAAACTGCTTCCACTGCCTGTCTGCATTCAAAATTACCACATAAATGCAGCTATAGGTTAATTGTTCTTCCTAGATTAACAAAATCAAGTGACCTTTTGTAACTAAGATAAATGTATATTTATTCCATGCTTAGGTCTAAAATACAAATCTGTATATCACAAAAACTAGCATAACCTTTAGCCGGGCCTCCCAGGCAAGCGTGCTTTTTCTGCTTATGAACTAATGACTGCAAAAGCATGAGTACACGCTGCATGTACTTAACCCTGTAGCACTGGTATATGAGGAGGGCTGTGTGACAATGGGAGCGTGTGGCAATGTGGCTCGTTCCTCTAGCTCTGTGAACTCGTATTTCCACAGTTCCCCTGAAACCAGAGTCCCGGTGCTGGGCGAGCACGGGCAGAGCCCAAGGGCTCGCACCCCACAGCTCGGCTGGTCAGTGCACGGCCAGCTGCTGAATGCAGAGCTCCCGACACGCTCTTCGTTGCTGGCAGCCCCTGGGCTGCTGGAAGCTGGAGGAAAGCCAGTGTTTGATCCTACCTACTTTTTTTTTTTCCACTAGCCCTTGTGCCTCCTGTCAGACCGACGGGCACTCTCATGCTGGGGCTTTCTGTCCCCAGCTGCAAGCATGACTGTGGGCACCTCCCGGGCGCCTGGAGCTGGGCTGTGGGGCTCTGCATCCTGCCGGGAGCGCTGCGGGGAGCTGCTGGGCTCACAGTGGTCTGAACTGGTCTGAGGCTCAGGCAATGGATGCACACGTGTGCAGAGGGTCATACGTGGATCCCACCCGTGTGCTCAACACGCAGCAAGGCGAGCTGTTTGGCCAGGCTACCAGGGGTCGGGCTGAAGGAAACAGCAACAGCACGCGTGTGTGTGGACATCCCCTCTCCAGGGTGCAACAGCTGACTTGGGGTTTTATGCAGACACACTGACTGTGAGGTTTCCTTTCCTCTGCCCACACAGTAGCAAACCCTGACCTTCTGTTGAGCACGAGAGATGCAGGCACATCCCCTTGGACTGCCAGTGGCCCTGGCACGCTCTGCGCGTCTTATTCACTTGTGCCAGGTAAGTTGCACGCTTTGTTCCGCTCTGCTTTTTCTGTCTTTGCTCCATGAAAACCCATCCAGCTGCTAAATATTTTCTTCACCCCTCTTCTAAATAAACAACAGCAGAAGCTGCTGTTGCGTGGTGGCAGATGGAGTTTATGAAATGCTCTCTCTGCTAACATTTGCGTGGTGCAGAGCGAACACTGCAGTTCTCACTCTTTGAGGGGGTTCAGAGCCAGGGCAGGCTCTCGCTTCTGCACCTCTGCCAGGAAAGGGCTTGTGCAGCATCTCGCCAACCCATGCTGCAAAGGGCTCTGTTAGGGTCATTTTTGCTCAGTGTTACCAATACCAAACTCTGTGCTAAGTGTCATGATAAACGCCGTGCTGGGGAGGAGGGGGAGGCCGGAGGAATAGACCCTGGGGAGATGGCAGGAAAGGCTCTGGCCACTCGCCCTGGGCTCTAGCTCCAGGGAGAGGCGGTTTCAGCCTGAGGGAGGCATTGCCTTGTACAGCCTGTCCCAGCGGCGACTGGCACTGACCCACTGACCACTCCTGCCCTGGCCGACCCGCGATGCCTGGGCCGGCGGCAGTGCTGGCAGCGGCTCCTACCTGCACGCCGCGTTTCCCCCTCGTGGCCCACGTGTATCGCAACAGTTCCTTGTGATGAGGAAAAAGGGTCTGAATGTATTTGAACATTGCCCTAAACGCCATGTGGGTCGAAGCGGAATAGGATGGCCAGCAGCGACTTGCAGAAGGCGCACAGAGGGTTGTGTGTGCACGCTTAGGTAAAGGGTTTTCCTTCATCTCTTCCTTGTTCTTCGGACTCTGTCTCGCTGCTGTAACAAACTTGTTTTAGACAGGCTCAGGGTTCAGCCTCGGAACAGAAATGAACTGGCAGTTTTGAAGCCTTTCAGAATACAGTTCCCCCCTTTCTATTCTGTTTTACTTTTTTAGCCAATACCTGCTGCAATTCGGAGATTAACTGGTTTCCTACAATGACATTAAATACTTGGCTTTGTCTCCACAC
>NW_009201041.1:8865-28052 GCF_000690835.1 Fulmarus glacialis | reverse complement strand
CTGTCTCCCAAGGGACTCTCTCAACCAGTATTCACAACAGGCCAAAGTCCGCCCTCCGGAAGTCCATGGGAGCGGCCCCCTCCTTACTTCACCAAGAATTGAGAATTCTATCATTTCATGATCACTAAGCCCAAGACGGCTTCCAACCACCACATCTCCCACCAGGCCTTCTCTGTTTGTGAACAGCAGGTCAAGCGAGGCACCTCCCCTGGTAGGCTCGCTTACCAGCTGTGCCAGGGAGTTATCTTCCACACACTCCAGGAACCTCCTCGACCGTTTCCTCTCTGCCGTGTCGTATTTCCAGCAGACGTCCAGTAAGTTGAAGTCCCCCACGACAATAAGGGCTAGCAATTGTGAGATTTCTGCCAGCCACTTGTAAAATGCTTCATCTGACTCTTCATCCCAGTTAGGTGGTCTATAACAGACTCCCAGCAGGATATCTGCCTTGTTGGCCTTCCCTCTCATCCTTACCTATAAGCACTCGACCTTATCTTCACAACCTTTGAGCTCTGTACAGTCGAAACACTCCCTAACATACATGATAGGATAAGGGCCAGTATCATAAATATGTCTCCTTTAATGCAAACTACCTCTTGCTCTCAATTTATCTGAGCAGAGAAGACCAGCATTCAGCAGCAGTAGGTCTTACACCCCAAGGGAGTGCAACAAAGCGCTGGTAGAGTCTATCAGTAATAAGGAGGGCTGCCTTTATGGTAGCTTTTATCTCAAAAACCTTTGCAGCATGACTCCAAATCTGAATCACCAGTCCTATAGCCTCCTGAGAAACAACACACCCCAAAGCAAACAAATACAAAACTTATGGATTTTATACTTCCTAGGACAATTTTTTTTTTTTTTTTTACAGAACGAGATTATTATCATTAGCTAGAAGAAGCTTGGTTAGTTTTAAAATAGGTATTTTTACAGACATCCTTTAGATGGCTAAAAAATACAGATGCAGAAAAGGAATTCTCCCTCCATTACTTATTGGAGAACACACGAATAGATTTGCTATGCAGACTCCCATCCCAGCTATTGAATTTGCTTCTCTTGCTACTAAGGAAAATTTAACAAAACAATCTTTTTTCCATATGGTCCCTTGGTTATTCCACCATCTGTGTCGCAGCTGCAGCAGTGAGGAACATTATGTAAAAATGTATCTTTCTTCAATGTATCTTTGTCAAGAACATTTTCTTAAAGCCTCAGTCTTTGACTTTGATTAGAATTGCAGTGATCAAGCACAGAATTCAAACTCGGGTTATTAAAAGTTACAAATCAAAAGCACATACATTAAGGTAATCTAGCATCTTTGACTACAGCACAAAAATGACACTATGCTACAGGATATTGAACATAAACACTCCTGAAAGTCAAAAGGTCGAGCTTTATATGCCTTTTGAACCAAGATAAGTTATGTATTATAGTTCTTTAGCACTAGACAATATTAGTATGCCTGATCAATACAGATAGATATTGATCTATAATCTGTGTGTGAAGAGGCATAATTTGACAATTTACAGTAATACATAATTTGTCAAAATAGACCTTCCAAAGAGATCCAAATGTGAAGCACTTTTGCCTGTAATCTTTGCTGAATTGCCGCAGAACAGCTTCTGCAAAGAATGACTTACATATTCTTAGTTTAAATTTCTGGAGCAATTTTTCAGCTGTAATACTTTAATTTTATTTTAAATTAAACCAATGACTTCCAAATAAAATCTAAGAAGTCAGTAATTCTTTGAAGAGCAGGCAACTATTACCTTGGCCAAGGAAAATTTTACAGCTCTACTGTTTCATGGCTGGGAGATGTAAGCATGTTTTCTTATTTGCTGAGAAGTCCAGATGGAAAGAATGGATGTCCTAAGTGTCATAAGGACATAAGAAATTGTCTGCTCTGTGTCTATCTTACTGTGAGCATCACAAGTGCCAGCCTCAAAATATTTCCAGCAGAAAGTTTTCAACTGGGTGCTGAGAAGATGCTATCCTTCTTCTGGCTAGAATGCCACAGTGGCAGATGTGACCACAGGAACTCCAGGAGATTTATAGCAATCCGGAGCAACAGTTGGAGGTCAGGGAAGATACACAAAGGCATCAAAAATGGCCATAAAACCCTAACTTTAACAGTCTCAATCTCTTTCAAGGTGTCAATAGATGATTATCTATTTTTACTTCTGTTCCTACCACCTTGAGAAAAGTAAGAAAAGTCCATGGAAGGCAGTGAAATGCGCCAATGACATCACTGCATATAGGATTATGCACGTAATGAAAAGTACAGATGCAATCATCCTTTCTTAACGATTGTGATACACATGAGGAATATCCTTGTAATTGTTCTCCGAGCAGTTATAGGTTCCTTTTCTGAGGCTGTGTAATAAGCAATTGAAAGGTTGAGAAAGATGGAAGAAAAATTTAACAAACTTATAACTTTATTTTCTGGCCAGTAATGTCAGTAATAATGAATAAATCTCTTATTAATTACTACCTCCACCCACTGCTTTGATTGGTCAATGAAAAGGAGTCTCTTCTGTATATTTTAAAACATGAATAACATTCTAAAAAGTCGATTTATTTATTTTATCCCACTTCATATTCTATACACTTTTTTTGAATATTCTATGTTTTTTCATTTCCAAATTTGAAAAAGCAAAAAGAACAGTTTGTGCCTATCAAAAAGAACAGTCTCACTTCCTACCTGATTCTGTCAGCTAATTAAAATAAGAATTGCTCATCACTAACTCTTTCTTACTGGCCACAAGAGAAGCATACAGCCTGTGCTTCAGTAGTCTGAGTGGGAATGTGTTCAACAAAAGGATCTTAGTGTCTCATCAAGAGCAATGAAATTTGCAATAGCAATTAGACAGACTTTATTAGAAAGATTTGCTTCAATGATTTGCCCGCAACTACAGCAAAGGCTCTAAAGGGGAAAAGAATGCAAGACAAAGGAATTGTCGAAGAATTGAAATGAGTGATAATTACAATTGCAATGAACAACATTTTGTATAAATGTCACTTTTGTATAATTTTAAAGTGCCAGCTTGATTCTAATTTTCTTAAAGTTGTTAGGTGGTGAAACCTGAGTATACAAGTCAAGGACTAAATTCTAAATAGATGTACTGAAGTTTAGTTGCATTGGTCAGGTTGTTCCTTTCAAGAAAAAGTGTTTCGCCTAGAGATGCTGAAGATGACCAGAGTCTTTGAATGAATTCCAAGTGCAAAATTTTAGAGAGTCACACAGGAAAACTTTGAGCTATAAGACTGAAAGGGAAACCTGTGTTTAAAACTGAAATTTATGCTTGAGTTTTCTTCTTTGGCCTAATGCTTTCACTCATGAACAGCTAAGGCCATTCCAAAGTTATGCCCCATCTTTACCATTTCTTATCACAGTGTAACTAACTGTGTAAATTAATATATCACACTACGCTACTCCTGAGCTTTGTGCATGAGTCAGTGCAGAAATAACTAAAACTGAACATGCTGTTTATTAAATGATCCTCGAACAGTTTCAAATATGGCCTTTGTGGTAAATTTGTAGCTTCACCATTTGTTTTACTATTGTCCATTATCAATGGAAGTGCAGCTTGTGTCACCTCAATCTGCCATCAATTTCTTGATCTTTCTGTTAAAACAGATATTTAATTATATGCAATAAAACTTAATTAAAAGAATATTAAGACACTAAATGCTCGTGTACTCCAACTTCATGCTTGCATTTCCTACATTTATCTGTGCAATCATAACTTGCCTGCTTTATAAAAGCCACCATTGTTTTGAGGCCATGTTTGATTTTTACAGGCACCCTGGCTCATTCAGTGTAGTTTGGATACCTTTTCATTGTTTCCCTTTGTTCATCATGCAGCCCTGCTGCTTATTTACTGCGTGCTACTTAAATACTGCTGTGAATACAGAATTATTAATTTATTCATCGAATTTTCTTTGAGGAACATCCATGCAGCATTTGTGCACTTTGAAAATGAGTTTTACCTTTCTGGGATATGATTGTTGTATTACAATGTTCCCATCTTCCAGAGGGAGAACTATAGCAAAATGACACTAATATCACAAGTGCACATTAACTTAGAATGACCAATCTGAGATGCTGCAGGACTGGCTTTTCAGGCAGCTTAACATTTTATTTTATATGCTCCAATTACAGATCTCACTGACTGTATTTGTAGGCTTCCAGATATTCTGCAAATTAGCAGCATACCAGTGACCTGTCAAGACTACCATTCAATAGTGTAATTTATTGTTTAATTAATTGAACAATTAATTGAACAATTTACTTGTTCAATATCACTATCAGATTTGTGTGGCAGAAACAAGCATGGAAACCATTTTGCAGCACAGTATTCAGCTGTCAAAATTAAGACATATCTGATAACCCTCTACCTCATTGACAACCGCCACCACCCTTCCATTTTCCGCATCAGTCGAGGTAGAGGTTTGCTAGACAGCAATGCCTTTGCCTATAAAGCACTGGTTAATTGTCTAAGCACTGGCTGCATGCATCCTTGGGAAATGGCATTCTGGCTTCTTCTAACTCTTGAAAGTTTGACTTCGCATGTGTTGCTGTTAAAAATGTAGGAAATAGCAGATAAAAATGCATTAAACTTTAGTAGACAGAAATTCCAACACAAAACAACTTTGTCTTTCACAGCGTTTATCAAAAATTTTATGATCAGGCCTCAGTTAACAGAATAACTGCTAGCAAATAGGAGACTGCCATTTCTGTGGAACAGCACTTCTAGAAGATACTTTTGCCTACAGTTTTTCATCTATTTACTGACAACAAAGTAATATTGAGACTCAAAACCAGAGATCAGTTGCAATGAGGGATTACGTGATAGGGATTTCCTGGTCTCCTCCAGCTTGTCTCTCTCCCGTTTGTGAGCTTTGTGCTCTGTCTGAAAGACACAGAAGGAAACTGGAAAGTAGAAAGGAGGAACAATAGCAGGAGACATGTAAATCCCTCAGTTCAATACCCACATTCACCTTCATAGTGCATCTCACAGTCAGGAGGAATCATTTCAGGGACTGTTCAACCCTCTAGCAGTAAGAAAACTAAGCAAAGCTTGGTAAAAACCAACCACATTTACCAAGTTGACAGCAAACTTTTAGCCCTCAGGGTGGCACAGTAAAAAGACTGTAAGATTTAAAATAAATAAAAACAATTTATTCCTTCTCTTCTGCCCCCACAATCTTTATTCTGAAAAACAGTTCTTTGCTTCTAGTTTGCCAAAAACATCAGCTTAGAGCCGGCATGAAAATAAAAAAATTGAAATGTCTGTAAGGAGACAAAATTATATGTAGAGGTAGGTATTTTTCTTTGTCAACCTTGTCAGAAGAAAAAAAAAAAAGTAGATTCAGCAATAAAAAGCTCTTTGGGGGCTTTCATTCATGCTAATGATTTTTAATGTTTGAAACAAAAATAAGGATCAACATATTGTGTTTAGGATTTCTAAACAAAATCCACTCAGATCAAAATATATTCATCACATTGATCAGACTGATTTAAAAAAATAAATTTTGCTCAATTTAACTAAGACTGATGAAGACCTGGTCATGTGCTGTGCCCAATTTAAGATACAAGGGAACTCTAGAGTACAGAAGGGAAGTGATTAGAAAAGCCAGGCTTTCTGCAGTCCTTCAGATGACCTTTTGGTAGTGAGGTGTCTCACTTTTTCTGTGTTCTGCTTCCTGAATCTACTTTCTTTTAAAATCTGTCCACTCTCCCAAAATGAGTATTTCAGTGTAAAAAAATCAAGAAATGCTCTGCTGCTTCTTTGAAAGCATTAAAACCTGAATTTGAGTCCAAACCTTTTATTTGACCCAGGATGAATACTTTTCAATGACAATTTTTCCATCAGTTGCCAGGGAAAAAAAAATATATCAGTTACTTACTGTACAGCTGTAGTTAAAAGCACCTGGAAACTGATTCTTAGCATGGACATCTGTACTCTAGATGTCATCACCCAGGCTGCCCATGGTGTCCAGAAATACAAAAAGTTGATGAAGTCACATCTTCGTGTCACTGAAGGACACAATTCCTCATCCTTGATCTTACTGAGTGGCAAGATAAACAACACAATCAAGAACCTACTGAACATTTATTAGGCAATGGGTTCTCTGACGGCTGTACGGTCTGTCCCAGAATGACAGAAGCGGAATGAAAGCAACCGTTTGCCTACTTGCTGTATTCATATCTCAGTTTCAGAGTCTGTATTATGGTCACTTATACACATTTTATCACTGCACCAAGGCATTGCTTTAGATCAGAATTTGCCTTTCCCACCCTCAAGTAACATTAGCCAAAGCTTGTGCCTCCTGAAAATGAGCAATGTAACGTACAACCTCAGGATACCCTAGGTTGGAAGGCAACCTGGTCCAGTCCCGTGCCTCTGGCTTCAAAGTTGGACTCACCTCAATTTCCTCTTCTGCTAGTGTTTGGCTCCAGCTGCCTAAGCACGAAAGCTTCAGCATTGTCCCCAGTTTAAAAGGCTATGAGCTCTCTCCTACCCTAATAAAACACACTTTCAGGCCAAATCAAACAACCCAAACCAGTGTTTCAAACTGAAACAAATGTATATATGACTAGCAGGTTCTCCAGACATACAAGAAAGAGGAACAAAACCGCTTCCACCAGCATAGATATAATCTACATCCTGAATTCCAGTACGCTTTGGAAACTGGTGAGATGCTTATGAGCAACAATGTTTCTGACAGCATAATGCTCATTTATTTACATTATGAATTAAATGCCATGCAGTAATATGTTTGTTTTTTCTCAAAAAAAAATACTGCATTGTTCATTGGGAGTAAACTATAACATTGCTTTGTGAATTCATTTTGTGTCTATTCAGTCCTGTATTTAAATTTTATATGTGGGAGTTAGGGTAGTTCTATTCTTTTTCCCATTAGCTTTATTTTTTGACAGAGTAGTTATATTTACAACATACTGTAAAATATTTTCCCTCGTACAGTAGTTATCTGTTGCATGCTGCAATGTTACATTAACTCAGTCAAGATAGTTGATTTATATTTAAAGAATGCTAAGCATAAAATTCACATTATAAAATGAAGTTAAAAATACGCATATAAATGTAGTGAACATTTCTATTTCAACACATATTTATTTGTAGAGTTGTATTTGGCAAAAGCACTAAAAAGGAAGCACTATATTTCTGTTGAGCATGGATACCATGGAAATGTGTATTATGAATTAAGAGTATATACAGCAGGCAAGGTTTTCACTTGATGCCATCTCCTTCCATTTCCACAACCTCTAACCTTTTGTTTTTTCATCCATGATCTTTTCATCTGCTTCATTAATACTTTCATTTCACCAAAATTTATATATTTGCTTTTCAAGTCATATTCCAGGTCCAGTTGCTCAGTCAGGTCTGTAAGCAAGTGACTGTTTACCTGAAACAAGATGCCAATCTCCCACATCACCTGGAAGTACTTGGTACATTGACAGAGATACTCAATGGAAACTCCACTGTAAGCAGGTCCAGAGGCAGCTTAACCCCTCATTGAGCTCCATACTTTGGCTCTCCACATGGCAAATTCCCTAAATCCTGCTAGATGGGAGCTCCACAATTTGATTTCATGCTCCTGTGGAAAAACAGGCCAAAATCTCAGACCTAAACCCTCACATTCTTACAGTCCATTTGTTTCTCTAAATTACTTAAGTCCTGCTATACATTTAAGCCAGAAATATTTCAGTGTGATTGTATGCTGTGCGTATATAATATTACTTCCTATGACTCTTGTGCTTCCCCTTAGCCATTAGGAAAATGTCTCATTTTGTCTCTCAGAAAGGTCCAGTGATAGATGCTACTTGCAGCTAAAATTAAATATTTGATGCAGCAAAGCACTGCAAACATATTTGAAAAGAGATTAGGCTTTGATTTGTCCTGTATACTATTTTCTTGGATTATTGACTTAGGATTTTTCTTTTATGCTTCATCTCTTGTTCCAAATTATTATTACCTTCCTGGTCAAAATAACATAGCTTTGTGTGAAGCTTAGCTGTTAGCAAAGAAAAACAACTGAAAATCTATTAGCACAAAAAATACTGATTTTTGGATCTGATCAGTTCCACCCAAAAGCCACAGCCTGCTGGCCGTGCACGCCTGCTCTCCTGGATGCTGTGAATTCACCGTATTTGTTCTGTATGGAAGTAAAACCTATACACCAATACAGATCCTTCAGCAGATCTCAGTTCACTTGATTTTCACTTGTAATACAGATATCCATGGCATTGCCTTGTTAATATTACTGCCTCTGTGTGCTGACAGCTGATATAAATGAGTTGTTAATGGAACAGTTAGTCACCAGATGACACTTTTCAATTTAAAATTCTCACACAAGTTAAATGAGACAACAGCTGTTGTGAAATACATGAAATAGGATTAAATCTGTAGCTGAATATTGCCAAAAGTTCTGGTCATCTCAATTTCAAAAAGTTATAATGGAAAGAGAAATGTACAGAAAAGCTCAATAAGGATAATCAGAGGTGTAGAATGGCTTCTCTGCAAGATGAGATTGAACAGGTTCTTCATCTAAGAAGTGAAATAGTTGAGGGGGCATAAGATAACCACATATAAAATTACAATTCACATGAAGAAGGAAAATAAGAAATTACTGTTGACCTGAAAGAGCTGAGGGAATCAGATGGTAATATAAGGTGAGAGATTTAAAACAATCAGGAAGAAGTATTTTTTATGATGTGCATAATCACACAGTAAAATTGATTTTCCCAGGTGGTTTTGAATGTGAAAAGTATAAATGGGATCAGAAATGGATTTGACAAACTCAGGGAAGTCCAAGTCACAGAAGAAGTCTTTACTAATGTCCAGTAAAGTTTATGACAGCAGCAAGCCTAAAATTTCTCCGGAAGCCTTCAGGAGCTTTACGTAATAGTAAAATAAGATATCAAGGGTCCTCAAACAGAGAGATTTTGGAAGCTGACAACATTTTTTCAGGTACCTTGAATAGATACAATAGGAGAAAATAATTGTCCGTAGTTGCTAACCTAGAGATAAGGTGACTGAACAGAATCAGCAGAGCTGTGAAAATCCTCCACAGCTGAAGGAGAGAAATCTTTCTGCATGCATAGGGAAGATACATGATCTTGGGATGTGATGGAGACACTGATTTACAAACAGAAGAGAGGCCTCCAGCACCTACTTTCATATGAACACAAGATGTACAGCGAAAGTTTCTGCCTGGGCATCCTTTTCTGTCTTTTTATGCTGCACATATTGAGCATCAAGTCTCAGGTTCTGAGCACTGGACTGATTTTGCAAAAAGGCAAAAATCCAAGTTCTGGGACACAAATCCTGAGTTGCAGGGACAGTTTCACATGTGAATGCAAGGTGCATTACAGCATCTTCTGAACTTCAAGAGGAGGCTGGGCTGTCTGAGCAGACATAAGCCCAAACTCTTCAAACCTGTCATTGCACCATCCAGTTATATCAGCAACACTGAGTATGATGTTCCTCACTTACAGATTTTTTTTTTTTCCTAAAAACAGACTGCAGTGCACATTCTTTAAAATTAGCTGGGTCAGTGCCACAACTATTGCAATGACTACTGGGGCAAACTCCTAGTGCAAGTCATCAGCCCCTTTTACTCTTCTGCTTTTTCTGATAGTTCTTTAATACTTTTGGCAAGATTGTTTCCACAGAAATTTAATGATTTGTGGTTTGGTAACTCATATGTAAAAGCTTATGCTCTCTCAAGAGTGGAAATGAAATCTATTTGTTTTATCAGGGTCTAGGTCTACGTAGATTATACAGGTGTTAAAAAATCTTTATTTTTATGAAGTGTATGTTTATCCAGTGGTATGGGTTTGAGAATAATATTTTGATTTGTGTTTTAAAGGAGGTGTAAAGGGATTAAAGGACTACTTCAAGGGTTACATAAAACACCTCCTTCAGATTTACCAGCTTACAGTAAAATACTGCGTTATTGATTAATGTTCTGAGTTATTCCACATCCTTCAATTATGAGATTCACCATATCCTTTAAGTGAATCAACAGTCTTCAGAAAATAATACATCTGAAGAAGAGCAGGATATACAGATCAAATTTTGCTTAGGCTTAACAGCTATTCTGAAGTTTAACTCTTTATTGAAAAATTCCCTCTGCCACAGAAAATCTGGTAAGCACCCTGAGAGTTTATACCCATGAAAACTGAAGACTTAGTGTATTGATTGCAGTAGCAT
Source organism: Fulmarus glacialis (assembly GCF_000690835.1). Classification (NCBI taxonomy): domain Eukaryota; kingdom Metazoa; phylum Chordata; class Aves; order Procellariiformes; family Procellariidae; genus Fulmarus; species Fulmarus glacialis. The sequence goes on along the minus strand of NW_009201041.1, from coordinate 17,820 downwards.
TATTCACCTTCACGTGATTCCAAATCATTTCTGATTATATTTCAAAGGAGAAAATGTCCATGATTTTCCTAAGACATATAGATAAGCATGACCACCAAATGAGCAGTGGTATTACCAAGAGAAACTTCAATAAACACGCACTTAGAGGTTAGAAGTCATTTAATTTATTTTTATTTATTAATTTTTAAACATCAGCAACTGCTCTCTTAACTTGCACTTTCAGACATCATATATAGACACATCTTGCCCTTATTACCAGCCAAAATGTTTTTTTATGGGTCCTTTGACTTGTTTTTAAGTGCTATAGCTTTTAAGTATTATGTCTTTCCACGTCAGATCTTCTGTCTTCATTCTTATTCTTAACTTCGACAAGTTTCACTGCTGCTAACAAGCCACATGAGGCAATTAAAAATAAATAAACCAATAAAAACTCCCACAAGGACACAAGAAACAGCTAAGTAGCCATCATCAAGCCCTGAAATAACTGTAACAACACACTGAACTATAACCAACTGTATGAGCAAATAAAAAAAATTATTCAGGCATGAGGGAAAAGAGATTCTTTTACTTACAAAACCAATGTAATAAGCCAGGATTTAGACATAAAGCCTGGGAAAGAGAGGGAGAAAGAACCAAACTGACTGCTGACTGGGAATTAACTCCAGAACATGATGGTACAGCTGGACCATAACCCTACACTTCAGCAACCTTGCAGTACAAAACTGAGCATCTGTGCAAAGCCACCTCATCCTGAAACAGCAAAGTTTTGACCCTACTCTCAGTGATATCTTAACTTTGAACTGGGGACTCCGTAGAATACACCAGTAATTTCATCTTGGTAGCATGGTGTGATCGACATGGAAATAAGCATTCTTTTCTTTTTTAGGGGATAATGTGTTTTAGCTGTCCAGATACTGTTTTTTTCAGAGTGACAAAGCTGACTACATGTAGGGAACTGATGCAACCCTTTCTCTGACATTTCAAAAGACAGTGTCACACAGGCATTGGGCAAAATGAGAACCAAAGAAAACATGTGCTCAGAAGAATGTGGATATGTCAGATCTTCCCATGGAGCAAAATCAGCTGTACTTCAAATATTTAGGGACAGAGCTTTATAGGAGTCAATTGTCTTAAGTCCACAGCACTGACGCTTGCAGTTGGACACAGAATCAACAAAGCTTCTGCTGAGATTCTCCAGCTAAAGCTATCTGAACTTCAGCTGAGGGAATGCAGTATTACCTGTCACTCGCTCAAAGTAATTGAAATTCCACATAAATGCTTATAGGGCCTTTTTAATATGATCAGCTAGCATGAAAGGTCTAAATCATTACATCTTGCTATACAGGAAATGCAGGTTGTCATACTTTCTCATCTCATGCCCTGGTATTTCCAAATTACCATTCTCAAGCAGCAGAAAAGAGGAAGAGACTAAACTGAAATCTTTCTTTAATAGTAAAATCCAATTAATATATTTATTTTTTTCTTTCTAGACTTCCTTCTGTCAGTCTTGCAAATATGGACCTCTTTAATGGGAATGTATCTGATATAGTACAAGACCAAAATCCAGAATATCTAGATGATCTAAATAAGTGGGGAATGCCAAATTTAGTTAACTTCTTAGATATGGGGAATTTCCATTCATCTGCAACATCAGAGTCTTCATTCTTCACTCCCTTATTGTGTAGAAACTCATTATGGAAATAAAGCTATTAATTTCAGTGGGATTTTTCTTTGAATAAAACAATAAACTGCACAAATATAGGAGTACAGTCTGGTCTTTGGAGAAATCCTCATTTGTCCGGAAATTAAAAGGCACTCAAAAATCCTCTGAAACAAAACTTAGCTCAAGGTCCCGTGCAAGGTTTCAGTACTAGTGACAGGAAAATTATATCTACTGAAGGTTTTGAAAGAAAGTATCCTATTCATTTTTCCACAAGAAGAACTTTCCTTTTTCTCTCATTAAATGAAGGCAAGGTTTGAAATTCTGAAACTATGCAGAAAAATATAATTCCATTCCACAAATAGAATTCCAGAATTTGGCTTTATTTCAGATTGGAACAAAGCATTTGAAAAACTTAAATTCTCTGGCTATACCTGAAGGGTATTAAGATTAGTGGGTTTCAGAACCCTGTGTCTACATATCATCACAGCTGTTTTTATCAGCTAAACTTGTGATTTCATAACAGACAATACAGGAATAGTTCAACAAAGTCTTTAAAAACTTTACAAAACCATGAAGGCTGCTGTTAATTTTATGGCATTAATTACGCCTAATCTTGAATTCTCTTCTGATTGAATCAAAATCCTTTCAAGTCCTTTTACAGGACCAGTGTATAAATAAATAGTCTGACATTACCAGATTTTCCTATTTACTCTCTCAATTAATATTTGTATGACACTGGCTTTTTTCCAGAGCTCTCATGTTTTCATGACCCACAGATTTGTTTCAAAATCAATATTTATGGTAGAGGGAACTTTTCCAATTCTTATAGTACCATTAGGTGCAAGTTATCTGACATTGTACATTTAGAAACATTTAACTTTAATAATTGCTGGTTTATATTATCTGTAGTTACTGATGTGTTGGCGTATAATTAATGCTGTAAAATATCAATATATCATCTTTACTGCTAAGTATATCATTCTGCTACTTTCCAGGAGAGGACAGAGTTTCCAATAGAGAAAACAAATATACATTTTTAAAATGTCTGTTTTCCAGAACATCAGTGACAAGGTTAAGATTTCAGGCGTTCCTGGTATACATAAGAAGAAAAAATGTTCTCTTCTAGATGTATATTTTTCCAGTGAAAAATATACCTCTTAACAATTGTCTCTTGCTTTGTTGTACTCACTGCTAATATTTTTTCTATTTTTATAATTTCTTAGGCCTGTAACTGAATCAAGAGGTTTTACTCAAAGAAAGGGCATAAGAGTTGTCATAAACAACTATCCAGTACTAAGCAGCAGTTTTTATCTATGTTAGTCAAGGAAATTAATCCAAATAACCTGTAATGTAATTGTTCTATTAAATAATTTCTCTTTCTGATTGAACATGTGGGTGGATTAGGCTTTTGGACGTCTAAGTCCTGCTGAGACAGAGTACTTCTTGAGAGTGGTCTATACTCACTCTTTTCTGATGCTGAGAGAGAAACCCCCATATCCTCGGAGAGAATTTGGACAAGGATGTTTTTGAGCAGACTTTAACAAAGAAAGAGGTTATGCTTGGCAGATTTGGCAGCCTCTCTGGAGCTTCCTTTCTGCTTCGTTCCAGGAGCTCTGTGATGTGCCCAGGTTAGACAGAAGACAGAGGCCAGACCAGAGAGCAGCCCCGTGTCTGCTCCCAGATCTGAGCTCTTTCTGAAGCCAGATTCAAACCAACCTCAGGCAGTTTGTGAAAAACATTCCAGCACGCTCATTAAACAGATCACTTGAACCCCAAATCTGTGAATCTCTTTACAGGGGGCTGAACGAGTTTTTCCTCCTCAGCCTTCTGAGACTTGCTCCTCTTTTCATAACTTATGAAAAAATAAATTAATAAAAGTGAGATGGCTAATAACCACAGCAGGTCAAGAGGTCACCTAAGGAAATGTCCCATTTGCATTGGCTATATAAGCTAGCTGGCAGTACAGGTGACTACTTCACAGCTAGCAGGCTGTTTCCCATTCCAGAATGAGAAATAATAAACCCCAGTCTTTGATCGGATGTTCTCTGAGTCAGATTCTTTCAGCTGAGTTCTTATCTTCCCCCTTCTGGAATAATAAATAATAATGATCAGTCACCACTCACTGTTTAGCAAAGATACTATTTTTAATTTGAAAAGAGATTTTTTTTTTTTTTTTTTACTTTCTAACTTTCTTGCTGTCCTGTGCAGATAAAAGTTGCTATATGAATGCAAATTCCATTCATTTATTCAATCGTTTATCCAGCTCCAGCTTTTGATAAATACGATAAGACTCATCTCAGGGACAGAAGAGAGGCTGATTCCATTTCAGATTTAATGGTTACTAAAAGCTTCATGCAAAATTCTGCAGGAGTAAGCCCTTCAATAAAAAGGAAACACACCACTGCTGTTTCCGATTATGTTTTAACATTAGGCAATGATTTTTTATTGTGGTATATTAAACAAAATCAGATTTTCATAAAATTTCTTCTATGAATACCCAAAAATATGATTGTGTCTACATCCGTAGTGGGATTTTGTCACAAAGAGGCCTTTATTTCCATGTCTTTTAATAAACAGCCATATAGTAATGATTATTTTTTTTCATTCAAAAAGCCATTGTTTTGTTTCACTGAGGTATCTATTTGTCAGGTTTCTTTTTAGTTTTAGCATTTTGACATGAAGCATTACAGGAATGTTCCTTATATACCATTTGGAAATTTTCTTAAATGTCTCTCTCCAGTCAAATCCTCTTACCAGAGAATTCTTTTACTCCTATTTTTACTCCCCTTTTCAAAGAATTACCTTACATAGCCTTTAAATAAGACAAAGGCATTCTGGTATACAGATGATTAAAGAAGGACAGGCTGATCTTGCACTACTGTAATGCTGCAGAAGTGTAACTGACATAGGGCTTTTTTGGAGTTAATAAAGTATTACTGGAGACTAAGAAAATACCTCATCCACATTTGAGAAGCAGCACAGCACTGTTGCAGCACTTCTTTTCATGAGAATGGCCACCAGCTGAAACCTGCATTTCAGTTTCCAAGAAGAAAAACAGGAAAGAAACATCTCTGGATCGATTAGAACTCAGACACCCAAGAGAGCATCTTCTTCAGAAAGCATTTGTGCCTTAATAAGTTGTGAGGTTTCTATACTGATCACTGGGTGAACAATAGCTTGGGGATTTGCAGAGTGTTGCAGAGTGCCTCCATCTCAGGTTTTAGGACTCCTGTTTTTATCTTTTCTGTAGTGCAAGTCTGCAATTCTTTTGTTAAACGGGTTTTTGAGCTAAGCACCCTGTGAAGCTGTTGATTTTACCCAGAATATTGGAAGAGGTTTGAGCGTGTGATTCCTACAGAAGCTTCACTAACTACTATACAGGGTGATTAGAAATCTCCTTCAAATCTAAGTATTGTTTTAGTTACATGGGGAACAGTGCAAATAACAGTGTAAATGCCATTGTATCTTACCAGCTGCCTTCTCATTGCCTAATGTACACTATGCAGGACTAGCTTCTTCAGATACTCTGTCAGTGCATTCAACTGATTCCTCCAACAATTTCTTTATGAAAAAGACCTTTTTACTGATTTTGATCAGTTTGGGTGCTCAGATACCTCACCTAGGCATGGTTTTGCAGGCAGTATTTTTGTGCTCATAGAAAGGAGGCATACCTCAAGTCACTTTTTTAAAACTCAAGAGCCTTTTAAATTAACTCTCAGCATAATCATATGGACCACATTTCAGTAACTGTATGAAGTTTCAGAAAGTTTTACAAAGAAGCTTCGTTTCTGTTGTGTCTATAGCTGAAACTTGGAGGAAGGTGCAGCAGCATCTTCTTCATCTGATTTTTACTCTTTGGCCTGGGGAGGTCTTATTCTATTTTCAGGGATTGTTCAATCTCAAGTCCAAAATCCTCAAGCTAAAGTGCGAGAAGATTTCAGCCACCAGTTCAGTTCACCAGTCTTTTCCACTAGAGAGGTTAATACGTTGCAAGTCCACTGGCAATGATTTATCCCAAAAGTTTCTATATCAGGCTATCTTCAAATCTTTGCATAAAGCACATACTTGTTTCTTTGTTTCAATAATGAGCTTTGCATCTCCAAATCATAACGGTTTTATTATATGGTGATGGTTGTTGTCAAGTTTCCTACAATATCTTGCTGTCCATTTGATGATTTTAAAACACTGTTATTATCACCTACATACTAACATCAAAGCCAAATATCAATATCACTGATTTCAGTGGAAGTGAATTGCTTAAGTGCTTCTGAAAAGTTGCTTTATAGATGATCTCAAGTCACTAACAACAACCTCTTACAAAGCAGCTGAACTTACAGAATAAGGACACTAAGAAATATGAGTATCCAGAAAAGACCTCAATTTGCAGTGTTCTCCACTGGCAAGATTAATGGTACTGGAAATTCACTGATACCTCTTTATCTCAGCAATAAAAAATTTTCAAATATTTGCATACAGCTATATCCTTGTTCCTTCTGTCCACCCTAGTTAACTCAAACAAATCAGAAATATCATCTGGCCCTAAAAAGCAACTGAGCTGCCAGAGTTCCTTCTGGCCTGAGCCTGGTCCATGGCAGCACCCACCCCAAATAATTTCTGAGTTGTGCAGCTGCTGCATCAGGAAATGCTTGAAGAAAAGTTCTTTGGCTCTGACACTCTGGTACACTTATTTTGGTATGGTTCTCCTGAAAGTGTCACAGTCTCATGCTACATCTAACACACTCCCATAATAAAAGTTCAGCTGCAGAACAGACCTTTCCTTTACATGAGGATGCAATCACAGCATTACCAGAAACAGGTAGGGTAACCTGGTTCCTCCTAGAAGACAGCTGTCTTCCCTGTATTGTGGAGGAGCTACAGAAGCAAGGAAAATTTATTTCTAGCTGCATCCCCCCTTGCATTATATGTTAAAATGCAGGAGGACAGAAGAGAGAACAAGACCCAGTGATGTGGTAAAATGAATACATTAGAGATGACATATATCAAGAGTACATATGTCATAAGACTTATGCATGCCATATATCAAAACAAGAGACTACAGCCAAAAATGTAGTGCATGCAGTCTTTAACCTAAGACTGGGGTCACTGGCCTCCAGTTCTGCACCATCTCTTTCTTCTATGGCATCTTCTACACTGACAGGGGGCCAGACAGCTCTGGAATAGCAAAGGAAGGAAGCAATCCTCCCAGCCACCACAGTCTTTCCCCCCTTGCCCTCACTTGTATCAGAATCCACCCACAGGCCTCATGTGATGAGTAAAAGACAGACTCAGTGTGAAATCAGTGTGATTTCTCCCTTAAGCCACCACCACACTCCATCCAGTTGACAACCAGTCCTCTCTAGGCTTGACAACATCCACGTGAGAACAGGTTTCTTCACACACTTCTCTGCTTTTCAAGGACCCTGGTTACAGAGAAGACAGAAGGCCAGTAGCTGAAATGTCCAACACCACTACAACCACTGGAGTTGTTCAGCAGTGCCCTTGCTCAAGCCATGCAAGGCAGAGAAGATGCCCACAGGCACTGACCATGCTGGCTTCCGGCCTGACACTCAGGGTTTGCTATCTTGTGATCTGCACATCACACCGAGACTCTGCAGGGCCCCTCAGAAGGGAACAGGAAGCCTCTGGTGGTCACAAAGAGCCACACGACCCAGAAACATAAAGGATAAGCTATTCTGAGGTACAGAATGGCTTTCAGACCCTACAAAGGCTAATTTCCTTGGAAAGGAAGAGATTGTTATTTCTGTCTTGCTCATGGAGAATGGAGAGTTCAGAAACTCTGGCACTGGGCAGGCATAGCCACCTTGGTGGCAACAAGTCCTCCCCACCAGGCCACAAGAGCTGTTAGCACAAGTGGAGGGGGAGTGTTTGCAAGTGAAATACTTGCAGGACTCTTGCAAAGAACATCAAACAGGAAAGGGAAAGGCGTTCACAGCTCCAACAGCATTACAGAAAAGCAGATTAGTTGTGGATGGACAGTCTGTATCATGATGTTTATAACATCCTTCGTGATGCTACTCACCACTCACTTGTCGACACCAAAGTGCTTGGCCTCTAACTAGTAAGAGAGCGGGATTTCGGGGCGACACTGGCAACCCTCATCCACACAAGGATGAGCTTCTGGAAACTGGACCTTGGGTGCTCGATGGCCAGGCTCTGCTCTCCAAAGATGGCTTCAGAGGTGGCCCTCCACATACAGATGTTGTGTACTCACTGCTGCTCTTTCCACACGCATATCACACCTACAGGCACTGGCTTCCAGGCAGCAAACCTCCCTTGCACAACAGGCAGCAAGCAAATGGCAAGGGCCAAAGTCCTTGGACCTAGCTGAGCTGCTGATAGTCTGGGTGACAAGCTCAGCCATCAGCAGTGATTGGGTGACTTCCAGGACTATGTCCGAGCACCAGGACATGTGGAGCTTCTGGTGAGTGCTGGCACTGTCACTTGCTGGGCAGGACTGGGCAGCCAAGCCCTGGGTCAGTGAGGCCTCCAAGGTTTTTTAAATATGAGCAGTCAAGCAGTTACAGCAGAACCTTCAGAGCTCACTAAGGCCCATGGGCAGCACCTTCTCTCCAAGAGCTCAGCACGATTGACCAGTCCAAGCCTGGGGCCCTTCCTTACGCACTGCAGGGAGGTTGATAAGGGACCGATGAGGCAAAAGAAAGAGGAGCTTTGAGATGTTCAAGATAGACAGTAAGTGCACAGGCCCAAAGTCTGTGGAATGTGGTCTTTGCCAGAGTCCAGGCTGACCAACTTGCAGTTGGCGTTGGCTTTCCTATTTTTTTAAATAGAGGTTGCTTACTAGTATAGATGCCAGTACACTATAGATTTGCTGACAGACTGGAGGAGGGAGGAAAGATGAAGAGGTTGAATGGAGTTTTTTAAGGTGCTATCTTCCACAATTTTCTGTAATCCATTAATGGCACAAATGACAGAAGCAAGACTGTTCTCACTAAATTTACAGGTGGCACCAGCCTATATGGTTAGAAGCACATTGGAGGACATACATATGTGTCAAAATTATCTCTGGGTAGTGGGAAAAACAGGATTTAATCCAATGAGGAGAAATGCAAGACCTAAGGAAAGATAAGACTACAAATACAAAATGGATATTGACATTGCAATGGACTATAACTGTGCTGTGCTGCTATAAAAAAGGCAAACACTCAAGTGCATAAACAGGAGCTCTGCGTGTAAGACATAAGACACTGTCAGTAAGAAACTCTTCTGCCGTGCTCCATTAGTAGGTACTCCTAACGTACATCTAGTTTGTG
>NW_009201041.1:2676-8834 GCF_000690835.1 Fulmarus glacialis | reverse complement strand
AGGAATGCCAACCAGGTGGAAAAAGAGCAAGAATAGTAACCACATGTATAGACAGTAAGACAAAAGGAGAAAGAAGGAAGAAAGGGTTGTATGGAGTCTTGAGGAAAGAAGAAAGGAGACTTTTCTACAGATACATATGTGGAAGCTAGAAAGAAGAAGAAAATGAACTTTTCATAACATACAAGTAGGCATAGGCTTAAATTACAGAAAAGCAGATTAAAAAGACATCAGGATATTTTCAAACACTAAGGATATCCAAACTCTAGAACAGTTTAATAAGGAGTAATTTTGAAGTTCTCACTTCAGAACTTGTTAAGAAAAGGTTGGAAAAACATCTTTGCTGAACACACAAGTATATCTGCTTTTGCCTTTGCACAGGCTGAATGTGCTGAATGAATTCTCAGCATCACTTCTGTTCATATTTTTTATGATTTCTGTGGAAGTGTCAAACTTCTCATATGTTTATGAGCTCAGCCAAGTAACCAAGCATATATTTTAAAATATTTGTTTGATGTAACATTTTTCAAATATGGTAAAATATTTCAAAGTTTAAAAATAAATGAAATATGATCCGTACCTACCCAGTATTTCTTTTACAAAATCACTAAAATTTAATCTTTCCTTATTTCCCAGCGCAGATGTAGATGAATGAATTGAAATAAATTTCTAGGGTAATATTTAGAGGACACCTCAGCTAAACACTCAAACAAAAAAGTAAGGTTAGAAGAAGATTCCACATCTTCACAGAAAGTAACATTTAGGTAAGTAAAATGTATAGGAACATGAGTGACTTTCCACAGTGTATAGAAGAAAATAATTGTCCCTTTCGGAAGTTTAAAATAAGAAGTCAGGAAACAAAAATTTTTCTCTCTCCTAATTTATTTCAGTAACATTTCAAAAATAACCTAAAATTAAGTCAGCTTGAATTATCTTGCCTATATGAGCACTGAAAGTGTGTAAATCATAATAAAATAAAATAAAATAACATGAAGATCTGCAGAATTCTGCTGTGTTTAGGGGAAACGTAAGTGTTAAAAGGGATGGGAAGTTCTCCTTTCTTATCTCTATTGTTTTCAGCTGTCAGCAGACTCTGCCTGATATCAAATCCATTTTAATCATATTTTAAAACTTTTATTTGCATCCACAAGGGACAAATATTCAGGGAAATTCTGGGTCTACTCAAATAAAGGGTAATTTGTGTCACTGCGTATACAAACAAGCCTACATATTTTTAAACAATGAAAACTGACATTCTGACCTCAATATATGACCTATGGATAGGCATGTCTCCATAGTACCTATGCCTTAATTTGTCTTGTAGCTCAAGTATTTCACTTCATTGCCAAGGCTTTATTTTTTATGAACATCACATCTTTATCTGGTTGAATGTGTTCTATTTTATTATAACTTAGCTTCTCATGCTTTAAAAGCTTGGACCAGAGAGTGTTAGTCTGTTGGAATGACTCATTTTCAGTAAAGTAAAGAGAACAGGCTTTCCTTATGTCACTTCATAAATATTTAATCATAATCATTCACAAAAGCAATACACATACCAAGGAAGCCTAATTTGGGCACTGGTGATTTTCTGGCATTGACTTTGACTGCTGAGGATTATTAGCCAACCTTTTTTAAGAGACATGATGTTCTTTGTGTCTGTTTCACTGAAGTTATGCCTGTCTTTGTATATTGAAAAAGCTATTTCCAATGCTAAATATTATAGTACTTTCTTCACACAAAGCATCTCTGCATTCATTAGCATCTCTGGGAATCTTCTCCAAGATAGGATTCCAGAACTTTATTCTAAAACACTAATTGGTGTTAAATCTGTGACAGACAAAATTGAAAAAAAAAACCTATTCCTTTTCAGATATTTCTGTTATCATCATCTAAACCTATATATATTCATCTAAAGCATGCAGTAAATCAAGAACCTACAACTTCAGGTCTCACAACATCAGATGTGATTTCTAAGCAAGCAAACACTGTTTCCAAATATTTTCTTGGCCCATTTGTACTGAGTAGATACAGGGTTTCATGCAGTCTATTGAAGTTAATGGAAGTCTTCACTGATCTACTGGCTTGAGATCCTAACTAAGCGCAACGACAGGGGAGAAACAGTTGAAGAGGAAATAGGGTTTTATGAGCTCTTTATGATTCTGTCCTCTGTGCCTGCACGCACGTCACTGTTCAGCCTGAGTGCCGTGATCTTCTTTGTCTTTTCTCCCAGCCCTACCTAACAATTTTTTGATGAGCAACACAATTTCCCAGTCTGCAGATTCATTATGAATGAGTAAAAATGTTTTGTTAGAATCCCTTTAGACCCATCCATGAGCATACCAGTCACTTGTCTTTCCACTGTAATCTTTTAAAAATAAACCATGGCATTCAAGGTGAAGTCACTTAATCTTATGCCTCAGCTCCCTCACTGTGAACTGATCCATTCTACTTTAAAGAGAAGTTTTACAACTAATAAGGATTTCCTTTTGTTCTGATTCTCCTGACTGATTCCCTCCCCACAAGTTTTGCACTGACAGTCATTACCACCAGCAGAAATGTGGGGTGCACTGTAGCCTACAGTGCATGCCCTTAAGAGCAGCCCTCTTTTTTGCTTGCGTCATTATGCAAAAGCAAGTAACAAGTTCAGGTTAAGGAGAGCAACCTCTGTATCTGCGTACCACGAACGACTGCTAAAACACCAATTTGTCACTAGAAACTACTGACACTTCTGGTCTAGACCTAGTGGGTAGCTTAAAAGCTTCACAAAATGTTTTAGTGCACTCTGCTCTCATCTGTAACCGTCGGTAGCTCATGTACAGCTTGAGCCCGCAGCATGAGCCCAGTGCTTAAGACAGTCCTGACTGTCCTTGTCACTGTGGCCAGAGCAAGCGCTCGTAAGTGGCACGTCCTTCGCGCTCATGCTGTGCTCGCAGGTAACAGGTAAGGCCACTGTGCCTGCCCATCCTGCTGCTTTCTGTTGGTGGTGCCACGCGGCGTGACTGCCTGTAAGCCACCATACCCCTCCTTCCCCTCACACACCCCCCTTGTTTTACAGCAACACACTATCGCAGTCTTTGTACACGACTGTGGGCAAGTAATTCAGTGTCTTCATGAAACCATGTGGGCTGCTGTATGGGTGATTGTAAAAGGGAAGGAACGGGGATTCTAGAATTATTAAAAATGCATAGAACAAATCACAGGCTGCATTGCCCAACCCTATAAATGATCCAAATGGCTAGTTTTACTTCATCACGTTTTCCAAGATTTTCTGTTCTTTTCAGTCTACATATTTCTAGCTTTAAAACTCTTTTAAGATATTTTCTCCTTGTCTACCTATTCAAAAGTAAATTTAAACACGGAAAGTTTCTTCATTTCCAAACCTCTCCACAAGCATGTCCATGAACAGGAGTTTCTCATTCATTATTATTACCTTGGCATATGCAACACAGAGTGACCAGAGCAACATGGAGCTTGCTGTCCTCATAAACTCCCTGAATACCGGTAAGGAAACAGTTTAAATTCTCTTTTTCACTGTCAGTATAGCACTTGAAATCTCTGAGAAGCCAATATAAAATACAATATCCTAATTATAACAAGGTATATGAGGGATGGACACATTTTGTGCAAATTAATATAAAATCACTTAGAAGTAATTGTGAGGGATGGTTAAGGACCCACCAGAACACCGTAATCATGGAAGATTTCTATTCTTTATCCTGGTTTCAGTACAGCTCTGCATATGCCAAGTAGGTACACAATCATTATTAACCAGGAAAACAGCTTCTATGGAAACGAGCCTAATCTGTGATCATTTAGGCACAAGATGAAGGTGCTTAAAAAAAAGAAAGCAAGCTTGAAAGCTGAGTAGCAAGTCAATATGGAGGTTGCCCCATCCACTTGCACAAGCACAAAGCTATCACTTAGGATGTTCTGCTATAGCTGAAAAGCATACATCCTCAGAGAAAATATCTTAGGTTCAGGGTTCACAGCTAGCATAAGTACATGAATGCCATTATGAAAGACTGAATTTCTTTCTTGGTTTTGGTCAGACTGAAAGATTTTCTTTTTGCCATAATCTTTTCCTTCATTTAATTCTCTATTGATTTCAATTAATTCTCACCAGGTTTGCACCTCCAGCTGAGGGGTTTTTTTCATCCTAGTCAATCTGTTTTTTAGACTGTTTTTCAAGGTTTCAAATCCAATGAAAACCCAAGAGAGCAATAGCAAAAAATTGGCTATGTGCTAGGAAACGAACTACCTATAATCTGTCACTGTGAAATTCCTTTAAAGTCTCCTTCTTCACAGATGGGCAACAGTGGATCTAAAAAGCTGGTTAATGATTCTCATTAAATGCTTTACATTCAAAATTGTTCTGAAAGGTTAATTTAAAAAGGTGTCCTTCTATAGGAAGGTGACAGAGGGAGAATACCAGCCTATGGCTAAGGAACTGCTCTGCAATATCAAGGATGTGTACATGGCTAACTTTTGTCACAGACTCCCTATGAGATCCTGAGCAAGACAACTGCTTGATCCCTCTCCTATCTGTAAATGTATGATAAGGCCTGTCCTGTTTCCTACGGTTTAGTACAAATAAATTTATTAGTACAACACTTGTGAATGCCAGGAAAGGCCTGAAAACACTCAGTTGTACTCATATTACGTGACTGCCTTGTTTCTAAATAAGTGTCAATACTAATAATGACAATAATGCACAAAATCTTTGCTTACATAATTTATATCTACTTTCAAAAAAGGAGAGGTTTTTTTATTTTTGAGTTTGCTTTATTGTAAAATTACATAACCTGAACTTATTACACCCCAGAAATCTTGAAAATAGTGATGTTCAACTCAATCAGATAATTATGAAAATTCTGTCTTAATACCTGCTACTACACCATCTGAATATTTAACTCCAGTAATCTTATGACAAATATTAAAACAAAATAATGTTTTTAATTGGGAGAAGTCTTCTAGAGGGGAGAACTGGGAAGAAAATTCTGTCTTAATACCTGCTACTACACCATCCGAATATTTAACTCCAGTAATCTTATGACAAATATTAAAACAAAATAATGTTTTTAATTGGGAGAAGTCTTCTAGAGGGGAGAACTGGGAAGAGGCCTATTAAAAGGTAACAAAATATCAGAAAGAATGCTGTTTGAATAGGCCAGAGGAATGATCGGGGCAGATTACTTATTTGATTAGCTAATTCCTGTACAGCTTGAAGTCAGGAGGAGCTCAAGCTGCAAAATCACACAGAAAGGCCAATGTGAAATACAATTAGAACTGCATACAACTGGACATTTTCTTAACACACTGCCTCTTATAATCTGCATGTGCCATACATTACATAACTAATGTTAACATTTAAAAGTACTAAAATGAGAACTCTTTGCAGATTAAAAAAAAAAAAGTTTTTTTCATATACACCTCTATACCTTTCCACTCTATAAAATGTTTGCTTCTGTAGTGGTTTTCAAATCTATAACTTCTTCAAATATGAACTGAAAAACTTATTTGGCAACTTAGATCACTGCAATATTGCTCTTGAAAATGAGCCTGCAAGGGAAATGAGTTTCCAAAGAAAAATAATTTAAATGTAATGAAGACTCCTAAAAAAAAAACAATTTCTTTTTCTCGTTCCCTCCAACTCATACTCTCCAAAGGGCAAAGTTTTTGCCATTATGAACAACTTATAATTTGTATGTGTGTTCTGCTAGCCATTGCCCAGGGTCATCATTAGCATTTTGGTTCTTTTAACTACAGTCTCAAAGGTTTGCACACAGTTTCTTTATGCCACAAGACTAGTAGTGTACAGCACCTCAGATAATGGGCTTTGAAAGGCTTCTAAGAAATGGGGGGGGAAAAAAAAAGAGAGACATTGAACTTCCGAGTTACTGTTATCTCAGCAGTTTTTTTACAGCTTGCCTGGGTATATATTCCCAAGTATCCAGGAGGGAGACTGCATAAGGAATATTCTCTGAAACTTTTTGAGTTCTGTGAAAGCTGTGCAGTCTATGGCTAACAACCTACTAGTATTTCAGGGATTCCCTCCATTTCCATTATCCTAGCTATGAGCCACTGACTGATTGATTTATCACATTTACCCCTTGCATATGTTGAATGTGAAATCGCATAAAAGTAATTTCATAACTTTATGA
>NW_009201041.1:0-2645 GCF_000690835.1 Fulmarus glacialis | reverse complement strand
CAGGAATGGGCAGACAAGAGTCATTGATTTGTAGTCAAAACCTGCTGCAGTTTGCAGAAGTGTAACTGCTCCTTTTGAATCCTGAACACCAGATGAATGCTAGATTACCTAAAGTGTTTCAGTTATCTGAAAGTATAGAAAAGATGTATCTGAAAAATACTATACTTGTGTCAAAGTTTCTTAATAAGAAGTACAGGAAAAGAGAAATAAAAAAATAATGTGAATCTATGGCCTTGTCAGGCTAAAAATTTGCAGTTCTTTTGTAGCTCTGAAATGCTGCATATCTTAAAAGAACTATTAAGTACTCACTGGAAATTCATGGACTGCAGTTGTAAGTAAAACAAGTCTGGTGGAGCTGGCATTTGCAGGGGAATAAGCAGAGAATAATCACCAACAGATAAGTTTACCAAGAATAATGTAAAAAAAGTACATTGCCTACCTTAATTAATTACTGTAATTTTTGTAGGAACTTATTTGGTGTTTTGTTTCTACTTGATGATCTATTGTTTTGAAAATCTGAAATTTCTCCTCTGAAAATACTAGGCATCTTGTCATACCGCCTTTTTAACCAGGACTTTGAAGAGTGGTCAAAGTCTGTATGCCAACCCTTGATTGAAGGAATAGTGTTGTTGATAGCAAATGATAGCAATGAGTTTTTATCCCAGTATTTCAGCAAGTATTAACAGAACCCTGTGAAACAGTTTTCATAGAATCACAGAATCACATAATGGTCGGGGTCAGAAGGGACCTTTAAAGATCACGTAGTTCCAACCCCCCTACCATGGGCAGGGACATCTTTCACCAGATGAGGTTGGTCAAAGCCCTCTCCAACCCGACCTTGAACACTTAAAGGGATGGGGCATCCACAGCTTCTCTGAGCAACCTGTTCCAGTGTCTCAACACACTCATTGTAAAAAAATCCTTATATCTAATCTAAACCTACCCTCTTTTAGTTTAAAACTGTTACCCCTTGTCCTATCGTTTACAGACCCTGGTAAAAAGCCAGGCTTTCTCACAAGCCCCCTTTAAGTACTGAAAGGCTGCAATAAGGTCTCCCCGAAGCCTTCTCTTCTCCAGGCTAAACAACCCCAACTCTTTCAGCCTTTCCTCATAGGAGAGCCCTCTGATCATTTTCCTGGCTCTCCTCTGGACCTGTTATAACAGGTCCATGTCTTTCTTGTGCTGGGGACCCCAGAACTGGATGCGGTATCCAGGTGGAGTCTCACAGGAGTGCAGTAGAGGGGGAGAACCACCTCCCTTGACCTGCTGGCCACGCTTCTTTTGATGCATCCCAGGATACAATTGTCTTTCTGAGATGCAAGCGCACATTCTGGCTCACGTTCAATTTTTCATCCATCCATAACCCCAAGTCCTTTCCCGCAGGGCTGCTCTCAATTGATTCCTCACTCAGTCTGTACTGATACAGGTGATTGCCCCAACCCAGGTGCAGGTCCTTGCATTTGGCCTTGTTGAACTTCAAGAGATTCACATTGGCCCACTTCTCAAGCCTGTCAGAGTCCCTCTGCATGACATCCCCTCCCTCAAGCATATCAGCTGCACCACTCAGCTTGGTGTCATCTGCAAACTTGCTGAGGGTGCACTCGATCCCACTGCGTATGTCATTAATAACAATATTGAACAGTACCAGTCCCAGTATGGACCCCTGAGGAACACCACTTGCTACTGATCTCCATTTGGACATCGAGCCATTGACTGCAGCTCTTTAGATCATAGAATCATAGAATCATTAAGGTTGGAAAAGACCTCTAAGATCATCAAGTCCAACCGTTAACCCAACACCACCATGCCCACTAAACCATGTCCCTAAGCGCCATCCATCCAATTCCTAATCTATCAAATAGTCCATCTCTCCAATTTAGCTACAAGGATGTTATGTGGGACTGTATCAAAGGCCTTACAGAAGTCAGCGTAGATGACATCAATTGCTCTTTCCTTATCCACCAACCCAGCCACTCCACCATAGGAGGCCACCAGATTAGCCAGGCACGATTTGCCCTTTGTGAAGCCATGTTGGCTGTCTTTAATCACCTCCCTGTCATCCATATGACTTGACATAGCTTCCAGGAGGATCTGTTCCATAATCTTGCAGGCACAAAGGTGAGGCTGACTAGTTGGTACTTCCCAGTTTTGTAAAAGCCTCTCTCAGTTAACTAAATTTCTTTATAATGTTGTACTCTACAAGCTCTCCAATCCTCACAGCATCCTTCTGGACAAGTTCTTCAACTGTGGGATGAGCAGGTTTATCGTGCGCTGAGCGAAGAACGGGCTGAACGGCAGAACCCAAAGGGTTGTAGTGAATGGGGCTACATCTGGCTGGCGACCGGTCACCAGCAGTGTTCCCAGGGTTCAATTCTAAGGCCAGTTCTGTTCAATATATTTATCAATGATCTGGGCGCAGGAGTTGAATGCACCATTAGCAAGTTTGCTGATGACGGGCAAGGCGTACTAAGCCCAGATTCAGTGCTTTGTTATCATGCCTCTGTTGAGAGCAACACATAATTTGGGCAATGTTTATTGGGATGAAATTTAACAAGTGCAAATGAGATTCTGCACCTAGGGCAGAGTAATGCCGGGCACAAGTATAAGTTGGGAGATGAGCGGCTGGAGAGCAGCCCTGCAGAAAG
>NW_009201040.1:157919-198166 GCF_000690835.1 Fulmarus glacialis | reverse complement strand
AAATATAATAATAATAATAAATAATATCTGTCTTTCCTAGTGTATCCCACATGTAGATCCCAGAGCACAATTAACTGAAGAAATCAGTTAACTGAAATTTCATAGAAATGGCACCCCTGAAAGGTAAAATGGTGCTCAGCCATCGAGTCAGGTACAAAACTTCAAACTGCACCACCCTACTGCTCTATCCGCTTGCCAACACTGTCTCCTTCCTGGTTTTGTTTTCTTCAGGTAAATTGCTGAGGATGCTGAGTGAGATAGGAGATGAGGGGAGATCTAGACCATATTCTAAAATGAATATCCAAGTGGCATATTCAAGGTCTCTCAAATACATAGTGAAACTGGTTGAATATGGGAGCTCAACATGAAACTCAACTGGATGGATGAATATGGGAGCTGAATGGAACAAACCCCTTAATTATATCTGATTTCTACAATTTCATGCTTATCTAAACTTCATTTGGTCTATTCCATAGAACGAGACAATCTAGAAACTTTGCAGATAAAGCTAAATTAAGATGCTTGGCTGGGCTCTTAGAACAGAAGTTTACGCAAAATACTGTTACAAAACATACCTGCTTAAAGTCATGAAATCACTGGCAAGACCAAGATCATACTGTGTGAACATCAGATTAGGGCAAATTCACTGACAATTTCAATGCTTTAATGATTTTCTGAAGTTTGGTGGAATTTTTAATAAGTTTGCTGTATTCTTCTGGGTAGTTTCTTATTATATTGTGTATTTCAGTTGTTACCCATAACATGCACATGGTTTTATGATCTGCCCTGCTCCCCCTACATTCCCTTTCCTTCCCCAAAACTGACATAACACATGTTCTATCAGCAAGAAAAGCTTCTGTTGAATTTTTTGATCCTTTTTATCTTTTAATAGTCATTCAGCATCAGCAGGTATCTATACATCAGCCAAAATTTTCTTTTATCTTGTGAATTTCAGACATTACATGGTCACCTTTCCTGGAAAGACACCAGATTAGTTTGTTCTGTAGACGGTTCACAG
The DNA here is from genome assembly GCF_000690835.1 of Fulmarus glacialis. NCBI lineage: Eukaryota > Metazoa > Chordata > Aves > Procellariiformes > Procellariidae > Fulmarus > Fulmarus glacialis. Next base: position 197,148 of record NW_009201040.1, on the reverse strand, counting down.
TGGAGTTCTCTTTTTGAATAACTTCCTAATAAGTAAATGAATGTACTGGTTTCCGCTGATTGAAAGTGCCTCCATCAGGATACAAAGGCAGACTAAGAAGCCTTTTCATATTTCATCTGATCTCAGGTCGTTGAATTGATTCTTTATATAATACTGAATAGACTTCAAGATTCTGTAATTAACATTCAGGGTACTGCTAGTACATGATCTCAGCACTCTCTATATTGTGGAAGTGATTACTACTTTTTTCTTGTGGCACTGCTTTTGCTAGCTGTTCCAAAGCTTTACCAAAAACTGGGTGTTTCTGCCCTCTGAGCTCTAAAATTGCTGTGTCAATGGAATTATTTTCCATTAGACATCAGACTATGAAAACACTTACTTTCAAATAGCAAACTAAAATGCTGTTTTTAAAATTAGCTCACAATTAGCCTAGATGTTATTTTAATTTATTGTCTTACTGCTTTTCTAAGGAACTCCAGGATTCTTAAGGAGTTGCTAGGTTTGCATGGGGATGTCTTTTTTAATAATTGTAGTTATGTATCATTAAAATGAAAATATCTGAAGTGCTTCTAAATAATGTTCATAAGAATTTAAAAGTAAATGACACTAATGATGAGAGCACCTCAAAGGGTATAATTTAAGAATACACAAAAAAAGAAAAGCACAACACAAAATTCCCATATTATCTCAAGTTCTAAAAACCTGTATTGGAGCCAAGATACCTGGTGTCTTACATAAACCTCCAGGAAATCAAATTCCAAACACTAAAATGTTAAAGATGGAGGATCTAGCTACTGAAATCCTTCTTTAGGGGCTCAAGCCAGAGTTTTAGGGCACTGAGTTAGCATTTTTGATAGGGATCTCACATTAAATTGGCCTTTCCTGGTGAAAAGATGCATTACCTGTAACCAGCTGCTAACCCTGCCTTGACCTGCCCCAAGTCCCAAGGCTATGGAGGTGTGATATACTGTTTTCTTTCTTGTCTGCAGCTGTTTTCCCAGCCAATGTAATTCAGATGCATATTGTCAGCAGTGAGGGAGGCCACATGATTAAGTGGGGAGAAGGAAGGAGTAAGAGCACCCTGACTTTAATCCTGATTGAGCCACTGGAGGAATGTGTGACTTTGAGGAACTGCTTGGCTTCCTTAAAACATCATCCAGTTTACTGGGCTAGATAAGAAGCCCTGCTCTGAAAACCATGGCCATACCATCCAAGTTAAGCGTTACGTGTAAAAAAACATTTTGTAAAATGTTTCTAAAGAACATCATTAATGAGGCAGCCAGGGCTCAGGAAATGCAGCTAATTGCACTCTGCAGATATAAAAGCGGTGACAGATCCCTTCTTTCCTGAGCATAGGTCTATCATGCAGCTAATGCACTCAGACTCCTGCAGGAGAAGGTAAACCTGATGATTGTTTACCGTAGCCAGACAGGAAAGGTTGCCTACCCACCAGTGGTTGAGCCCCAGCAGCACTGGCCTTTCGAACAGAAAGAGGCTGAGAAGATATTTATAAACTAAGCAGCATTCTGTTCCTTGAGGGAAGCACACCCGTAAGCTGAAACATGGGTAGGATGCTGCTAAACACCCTGCCTCATGAGAGCCTCTTCTTGGGGGTAAAGTGGTGGGGAGAAAACAAAAAGGTATATAAATGTAACACATTTTTATAAAATGCGATAAAACATATTTTGATACTGATAAAAGTATGATCAAAGATTCAAATAAACTTACTGCATCAATTATATAGTACTTGTGTACTGAAGAATACATTTAAATAATTATTTGCTTCAAAAAATACTTTGAAGACAGCAGAGAAATACATGGTTCTGTTCATTTTTGATCTTTATGAAGAGTAGTTATTTTTGGAAAGACAATTGTTAAAAATATGAATGTTATTGGATGGAGCAGCACAGTTTACAGTAGTTGCTACTGGAGTCTGCCTGGTGATTGGCTGTCAATATTTTCACATGAGACTCCCCACAAAAAAATGTGCTCTTTAGCCTGTACAAAACCAAAAAAATACAGAGAATTCGGGTGAGGAACTGGAAAGTAACATTGTTTCATTTACAATGAAAACCGCTGCAGTTACAGAGCTAGCACACTGGCTGCGTGTCACTATATTCTCTGAAAATAGAGTTCGCTTTGGACTGAAGTCCTCCAGTAATAAAAAAATGCTCTCTTACCAGCTGTACAAAGAGGGGAAGTGACATCACTCTGAAAATAAATATAGAAATGGGTTTTCTGGAAATATTTATGCTTTGTTCATGGATAAAGTGGTGAATGTACAGCCAAAGAGAGCCCGCTGCTCAGCTTGCACCACTTGAAAAGGGGAAAGTTTTTAAACTTGCAAAGATTCTCACTCCCGGGACTTTTTTTTTTTTTCTTTTAAAATAACTGACTCTTGACTCAACCTTGTCTGTTTTAAAGGCCAAACATTTTCCTTACTCCCAAGTGCTTTGTGAGCCTTAGGGATATATTGTCCCTGGCAAAACTGAGATAGCAGTATCCTGGGAACGGGTGATTTCCATCAGGGACAAGGAAATCGCTCCAAACCACATTTCATTCTGGTTACGGCATTTTAATGAGATTTGCAAGCCCTTCTGAGACAGTTGCAAGAAACATTCAGCACCAAATTCTCAACCAGAGTCCTGAAAATTATTCTAATGTCTCAGCAGAGGATGGATCCTAGGACTCCAGTTTTGCTGTGATATTTCTTACATTATAATTAGCATTGACTAATTAAGGGGTGACTAAGTATTGACCTCCCAATTAATTCTGAAAGAAGCCAGATGACTGGAAATACCTACCAACATTTGAGAAGGAGCTTCTCCTTAATTGATTCCTGGAAAACAGTTTTCAAAAACCTTTTTCAATAACTTCCAAACCCCTTCATGATATGGATTTCAACTTAATCAAGAGAGCTACTCTTATTCTAATGAACACATAACATCCTATGAGAATACGAGCAAGTATTTATATGGGAAATAATAAAATCGTAGCTAGCAATATCACTGTTAATGTGCAATAAGAGTGTATATATGTGAATGCAAAGGAAGGCGCCATCATCTATCTCTCTATGATCATGCCTCAGTCACTAATAGCTTGTTTGCAGACAGTGTTGCATGGGTCCAGATATTGCATTGCCTCGACTTAGAGTGAAAAAACAGCTCACTGAGAAGAGGTTCTGTGATACCACAAGGATAAAATAATAAAGGGTCTAAAATGACTGTTAAAAGAAATAAAAGGTAAAGAAGCAAATCTTTAGGGGAAAAGGTGATTTTAATTTCATCAGAAATGAACTGTGATTCAGATTGTGCTGGTTTTTTCAGTTTACACATTTTGAATTAATGTAGCATGAATTATGTTACATAAAACAATGACAATACATGAATTCTACTCATGGAAATTACTTATCCATCAGCCAGCGACAGGTACATTCAGAAGCACGTGCATTAAGTTCTGCACTGTAAGTTCAAATCGTTTGTATGTGAATAATGCTAGTTGCGAAAAAGAAAAAAGAAGAGATAAGGAAATTTTGGGATCCTTCTGCACTGACTTTTCTTTGACCCAGGAAAGAACAATGAATGTTTGCTTTCCCTTGGAAGGGGTGCCAACAAGGCTACACAAACAAAGAAGCAGAAGCTCTGCTGGTGCAAATTAGGACAGTTGCATTGACTTAATGGAACTGCATCCTTTCCACTAGCTAAAGATATGGACACAAAAATTAAAGGTTCCCCTGTTATGTTTTTTTCAGTACAAGGATGAGTCATGAATCCTTCCACAAATCTTCAAACAGAGCTTTTCCCAAGCGATGATTTTGCAGATCTGAGTCTGATTTTCTGTAGAGCTTTTTTGAATGCCCCCAAATATTTGATTCTTCTCATAACAGTGCTTTTCTGCACTCAGCTTCCACATTATTTTGTTGATTCTGTAGTACTGCAGCAAAAAAAATGGGCAGTTGTTTCAGTTCCTTCTCAGTTACTAGCACTGCGCATTCACCAGTAATGTTCAAGGGCGCCTGGCCATGCATGGCTGTATGCTTCCTTCATTCCTTCTCCCAGAAACTAACTACAATGTCAGAAAATGAGCAAAGGCCAAGCCTGTATTTACCTCAATAAAAAGGCTGTACTTTATTTTTAAGAATTCCTTTCAGGTGGAGAAACAAATTCTGTCCACATAAAAGCATATTAAAAAATTAAGGTGGATCATAAAAAGAACAACATTCACCAAATTTTACTGCCGTCCGAAGATATATCTTCTATATAGGTCTGAAGTGAAGTGATATCACATTTGCCTGGAAACTGAACTTTTTTCAAAACAGTAAAAGAAAGTTTGTAATAGCTTGTCATTCTTATCAGTGCTATTAGTATTGAGTAAACTCTGCCCTTGTAAATCCATTGATGTCAGAGAATCTCTTTCTAAATGAGTGTAGGGTTTGGTATAGTGGCTATAGTAGACTTAAAGGATCCTGGTGTACAGTTCTTGGACACTGCTATTGTCTTCTCTATTAGAAAGTCCAGGAGTTTTCTGATGCTATTATTTGGCAAATGCATTTTGGAAGAGAGCCAAAGGACTGCTCTCCTACTGGCTCTTGGGAAGACTGGTACTCCAGTAGAAATCAATAGAGCCCAGTAAAACCAAAGGAAATGAAATGAAGATTTCTATTAGTGACTGTATGACTTGTAAGCTTACATGTGTGCTGCCATAGTGGCTTGTTTTTACTGTTCAATGATACTTAAAATGAACATCACTGGTAGAGGGATTATAACGAAGAAAAGCTTATGAAAAGAAATGTAAAAGAGAATAGAAAAAATTAATGTGAAGACTGCAACAAGAAGAAGGAAACAAAGAAGCAGAACTGGGAGAGTAAACTGCCCAGGAAAGTGAGGAGATTCTCATGACCAGACGTGGGCCCTGGGAGTGGATCCTTCAGAATAAAAGGGAGACTGAACTGTTTTAAACTTTATTTTCAGGAGAATAAAAGAGCATAGGTTCCTTAATGTTAATTTGAAAAAGCATTTTTCCTGAGGCAGGGGCAGCTGGATGCTTTTTGTTAATAAAGCAAGAGCTGATCGAGGTAGAATTCCCAAGCAGTATCTGTATCTTTATATGTATCCCTTTTGCAAGGGTCACATGAAATCACTATTAAATTATTTCTTGCTGTTCTGATTTTGATGTTTTGCTGAAGTTCAGAAAATGGCTGCGAGCCTAAACTGTGAACTGCTTTAAATCACTTCTATCCAGGTGATGATGAATGCTCTCTAGATTTTATCTGTAAAGTGGAAAAAATAAACAAGAATACATTACTCAACCCCTAAGATTTTCTAAGGGAACACTTGAGTCCTGTCTACCACCCACTGAAGTGATTAGGAATTTCAGCTAAATAAAGAATGAAGGTGAGACTGAAATGCCCATGTAATCAACCTTCACAAAAAATCTAATACAAAGTTAAAACTCTTTTGAGATAAGTGCAAACATGAGAGCACTGAAATAACACTAAAAGAAATGAAGGAGAGTTTTTAAAATTCCCAACTTGTGCTTTCCTCAAAGTGTAATTCAAAACTGATTAAAAGTATTAAATCCTTTTTAAGCAAAGGGTTAATAACAAAATTCAAATAGTGGTGTGGTGTCCCATGGATACTCAATAATGAAAATTCAAATGCTCATTTCTTTAAGCCTTTTGTGTCCCTTTTCTAGAGAATTGGTTTTTTGCCTTATTTTTGAGGCTTTTAATAACACCTCCTGCTAGACATCTCATGTAAACTCAGCAAGAGGAGGCATCCTGAGTAATAGAAAAGACTTCTGCTCATTTTAAAGCTCAAATTCATACTTTTCTTAACAAAGGAGATCCCCACTGTTAGAGTTTGGCAACCGCCTGGCCCACTGCATTGGAGAAGATTGGATTAGGAGGGGCAGCTGACTGTGCAGTAAAGTCTCCACTCTCCAGCAGGATTTTTATGTAAATTCCATTACAATTCATGCTTTTTGGAGATAATGAAATGGGTACAAAACACTCCAAGGTTTCCAAGTCAGCAAAATAGTGAACAGAGGCATTTAGAAAGCTGATTTAATACATTTTTAACTTTTGGACCCGTGTATGAATAGGATTGGCATTTGTGCAATGTATCACATGGAATTTGTTTTTAATACCACTGTCTAAAACCCATAGCTTTTCAGGTTGTTAGTAATGTGTGAACATCAGCTATCAAGAGTTTTTCTCAGTTTAAGCTCTAATAAGCTGTATCATTTTCCATGTGTTTGCCTGAAGGCAACTTTTATCAAAGAATCAGCCAAATATTTTTGGAAAAAAGAATATTTTCAACTCAACAGCTTTAAACAACTGTCTGTGAATATGTCACAGCACTTGTTATCAGCGAGCTTCAAATAAGAAGAGTCTGGGGTCAAGAGGGGCCATTACCATGATCTTCTACTCTGTTCTCCTGCATAACATATAGAATTTAACTTGTCAGTATTTGCTCTGATCATAGTGTGTTTGAACTGGAACCTGAGCGAATGCTTCGATATTTCTTCAAATTTGTATGTTTACTGATTACAAAATTAAAATGTATAGATATTTGTAAAAGTGTACATAGATAAAGACCTAACATGCGTAAGCAAGCGTAAGCATTTTTAGACCAGAAATACTCTCACAATGTCAAGTTCTGCCTTTCTTCCAATTCAGCTGATATGAAAACCTCTGGATGTAAAAGACGATGCAGTAAGAATACTTCCACTGCATTAAAATACCCATGCCATCAGGTTCATCAATCAGCTTAAATAGTAGAAAGACAAAAGACATCATGGGAGGGCCAGCACAGAACATAATACACATGTACTACTTAAGAACTGTGCAAGGCCTTTGGGTACTTCTCTTCTGGGGTTTGTGTGTTAATTTTAGTATTAACCTATTATTAGTGATAGTCAGGTTCACAGTGCTCAGCAGAGATATCTATTCAGCAGCAACATTCAAGGCAAAACTGTACTGCTAATATTGATAGCGCTCTGTGTTTGTATACACGACTTGCCTATTGATATAAATTCATCCCATAGGGTAAAGGGGAAAACACCCACTTTTAGGAGCTGAAAGAAGGAAATTATTAGCAATTATCTAAACTACACATGTAGAAAGGTTAGCAAAATTCAGAAATTACAAAATACCGGGGCCATTTATGTCTAAAATAGTAAGCTTCCCATGACCTTTTGCTTTAAGTAAGTTTTCTTTCAAACAAGCATCTGTTTATTTAAATAAAACAAATCTCAAGGAACATTCACAATAAAGTTTCTCTTCAAGACATATCAAAATAGAAACTAACTAGTCTTCCAAAAATCTTTCAGAAAAGGAATCAACCAAGATCTGAACCACAACAGAGGTTGTATGATGTGAACATCTAGCTATTAAGGTTCATTATGATGATCGATGAGGTTAAAAGGTGAATTTATGCATTAAAGTTTACAAGTTCTGTTGTTTAATGAAAAACATTGAGAAGCTGCAGAAAGTAAAATCTGAGAAACAGCTATTCTTATTGTTTAGACCACAAGATCACACTGGTCATATTGTATCATTTAAGAGTAGATGTAATAGGCTTTCCTGAAACAAACAAAAGCAGCAACAAGTTATAAACAAATGTGATTTGTGGGTTTTTTTGTGGTTCCAAGTTGCTCATTTGGTTATAATCACATACCTTGCTTTTTCTAAGGAAACATTTTGCCAAATACTCTAACTTCAGGAATAAAAAAGAATGTGAGAAGCAACACAGAGAAAATACGTTAGCATCCAGCTCTGCCTTCATTATACTATGCAGTAATTACTCTGGAAAGTGCTATTAAGCTAACTACTCAGTGGACCAGATTCGGCTGCCCATTTTCGTGCAGACTAACATACTAGCCATCAGTTAGTCCTCCTGGGCCATGCTCTGAACATCATTACACGGTGAGCAGTTACTAATTTGAATAGTCCCACTGATTTCAATACAATTATTGAGAAGAAAGATACGACTCAGGATGGGTAAAGTCAGTATCAAAATCAATCTCAACAGGAATAAGGATGGCAGAATCAAGTCTTCTGGGAGCAGCCGGTTCTCTTAATGCTATAGTCAAATACAGTGAAGAGCATTCATTTCTGATAGACTAGAAACTGGGATGGAAAAAAGCTTCTAATTAAGAATGATAGAAGAGGAGTGAAAAATCTTATTTCTTCCTGCTAGAAAAATAAGAATATACCCAAGATATAGCAGAATCAAAAGAACAATAAAAAGCCACTCTTTTTTCTGTGTTTAGGAAATGATCAGAGTTGAGTTGCTCTTTGTCACAGAGATATAATACTGTCTTCAGGTGGTCATTGTTTCCATGTCACCTCTGAACCACACAAAACTGCGTCAACATGCTCCTCAAATATTCTGTTGTTTTCTTTCAATCAGTGATTTATAACATTTCACAGCAAGGAACGTGCCACATCCGTTAAACATTAATACTGAGTTATAGTTTTCTAAATCATAGCTATCCGCTTTGTAGTCTTGTGCCTGACTTGTGTTTCAGAAAAAGAAAAATACATTTTTCTGTACTGTCAATTATTTATTCAGCACTGGCCTCTACTGAAATCTCCTGAAAACAATGGGAAAATGTCTTTTTGTTTGTTTTTAAAAATACCTGAGTTTGCTTGAAATACACAGTGAGGGACAGTATAAATATGATAAACCATTTGATGAGACTTGAACTGAGACCACAGCACAATAGATCTTCATAGCTAGGACAGCTCATGAGTGCTGCTGGACGAATTCTCTCCAAAGGAAAAACCCTACAATGACCTTACATGGGAAGATGTGAGAAATTCCAAGAAACTGGGATTTTTCTTTAAACTGGAGAAGAATAGTCTTTGTGGTTTTGACACAGAAGAAAGATGTTTCCACTGGACAGTTGCTCTCCAGCTGGCCCATCACATTGATTGTTACTGCTGCCTCTGATGCCTTCTGTGAACACAATTTACTAAATCACTTGAGCCACATATTTAAATTTATGTACAAGAATAATCCCAGTAAAGTGAATGGAACTATTTATGTGTTTAAAATTAGACACATGTAAGGCAGGATGAAGCACATAATGCTCTCAACATGATATTTTCAAGTTGTACTTGAAGCTGGGCAAGTGAAAACACATACGGTTACAGAGCAATTCACAAAACCTTACCAATCTTGTCTCTGTGACACTCGTTTCAAGCTATTAGACTCTGGGTCCATGGAGAAGATGACTTTGCAGCATGCTGAAGGTGTAGACCTCCTTGAGCACTTTTTGCTGGCTATGTGGCAGAATCTGCTGTGCTCAGAAAAACGTATGTCTTGGGGGAAGGATTTGGAACTAATGCTTTCTAGAGCATTCTTAAACTCATGAAATCAAGTAATCAAAAACTTTTCTTACAGCATCAGTATTTTTCCTTACTGTAATCTAAGTAAAACCTTCCAGCTACCATATAGTTATATTGGACTCCCTGCTTAACCACCCAGCACCCTAAGCATGATAGAAAGCCCCGGTGCCTAATAGAGCACTCTGGAATTCATTTGGGGACCCTGGGAAGCCCCAAACCATAACTGCGTCTAGCATATACTGTTTATAGTCTATTTTGTAATCTATGGTAGTTATTACATTTCAAATATAAAGAAATCTGCACTAAATAACGTGAAAGAGAAGACAAAGCAACGCCATCTCAACATGTGCAGTAGACAATAAAAGCATTCCTGTACATGCACATGAGGAAATTAACAGCATTCCCCACATATTCATTCAAAGCAGTGAACATGCTGTGCTGGATGCACATATGCATTAGAGAAACAAAATTGCTTTAAATAATCAAAATACACAAAGGAACATTTTTCTGTGTGGCTGGAAATAACCCTGACAAATGTTAATGTTTTGCAAATGAAAAACATTCTTTAAGAAACAACAGAAAATTTTCAGATGCATACAGAGTAAGCTCCTATATTAACCTCTGTTATACTACCTAGATAGTACATAAAAATCATTGTGTGATAAGTAAGTACATTCAACCTTTTTTTTCTTCTGTATTATGAATGTATTTTGACAAGATCCAGAGAAGGTCAACAGCATGATTAAAGATATGAAGAAGCTTCCATATGGTGAGATACTAAAGAAGAGTGGACTATCTGAGTTTAGAAAGGAGAAAGGTAGCAGCAGATGTTGCTGATGTATAAATTAATGAATGACAAGAAAAGACCTCTGGATTTTTCCTTGTGTATATCAATAGACAAAAGAGTTTCATCCAAATTAAGGAACAGTGTTTAGTATTCCTGCTATTTCATTATTCAGCATAAAATTAATCAGTGAAACTCATTGCTGCAGTAAAATACTGAGATAAATTAATTGCAAACAGAATTAGTCACACATGGCTAAGACCAACATACTGATTAAAAACTGGGAAGGACTATATACAACTTCCATTTCTCAGGCTATCAGTTTTGATGCCTCAGAACATAAGGCTGGCAACTATAAAGTCCAGAAAAAAGCCTTGCACTGGTAAGCAATTTTTGGGTAGGGGAGAAAAAGCTACGTATGGTCTTTTGTCATTGTCTCCGAAAGGTACAAAACATCACACAAGAAGGCTAATTTTGCTATGACAATTTCTACATTACATTTGCCTGCAAGCCATTTTTTCTAATTGAGAATAGTGACAATATATAATAAGTAAATAAAAAATGAAATTGAAAAGCAAGATTGAGTTGTAGCTAGTGTCTACAATAAATGAAGCTCAAATCCTGTTATGTTTCTGACAACTTTAATAGTAATAGATCATCTTGTTTTAGTTGCGCACTGAGAGTGGGCTACAAGGTATGTCACCCACAAGAATGACTAATATGTTATGCTTATCACTTAAGAAGCAGAACTATCTGAATTCAGCTTGCTAGCTATAGGGCAGTGCAAATTACCCTGACAACACTGTATGTTCTTTCTATACCTTGCTTACAGGCCAGGATTGCTTAGTCCCAATGTATTAATAAGTAAGTGCAAGTATTTCAACAATCAGCATTTTAGAATTTGCATGCAAACTCTCATGCTGTGTAATTATACACAGTGCTGGCACTCAAATTAATTAAAACTGATTTCTCTGTGACTGCAAACTGGTCATATCCCCAGACTTGCTCTAGTATGAAGTCATCACCCTATATTCAACATGGCACTTTATGTCCCTAGCATTCTTAGCAATGCTAATATGCAACAACTGTAAATTAGGCAATATTTTAGAGAGCAGCTGACAACCGCTGGTTAGTTGTTGAGTTCCCCCCCCGACACTTTCCACATAAAAGTAAGAAACCAGTTATTTCCATTGTGCTTGCTTTGTAATTATCTCAACTAACAATGTAAACAAATTACATACATTGTTTCAACAGATACTCGCCCATGTTTGATTAGGGGTTACAGAAAACTTACAAAACACAAAACCCAACAACAACATCAACAGCGTTTGTTTGATGCTAACATACAATTAGCCTCTGACAATTTCAATGTTAATTTTTTCCCTGAAATGGCTTTTTATTTTTAAAAGGCGTTCTCTTGCCGATCAAGAATAGGGAATTGGGGAGGCGGAGAAGAAGAGCTGACGGTTAGATCTGATTAAGATTTCAGGACCCCTCATCAAATAGAGAACTGTAGCAGAGAGAGTTCTTCGCAGCACAGATCCATAAATGCTGACTTCTGGGGCAGTGCTGAGTTCCAGCCTCTTTCATAATAAAGTCATCTGCTCTGGTTTTATAATTTGGCTGAAAGAAGTCCTTTCTTAATACAATTTTTCAGCTGAGAACTCGTCTGAGAAATTAAAATATTATAGTGATCTTTTATCTCACAAATATGTCTGCAGTAGGACCATTGTCCTAAACCCATCAGAAACAGAAAATAATATAATCAAGCCCATTGGTATTTTGCATTTACAAAATTTCATCCAGAATGCTGCTTCAACTACAGAACTAAAGTACTCCTAGAGAGTTTGTGACTTTGTTTCCTTGGAGCCATAGACTGCTCTTGGTTCAGAGCCACTCCCTGAGAGCTTCTCCTATTTGTACCAGTAGATTAACCATAGCAAGGGACACCAACAATTTAAAAAAATGATCTAACTCTCCCACTAAACTACAAAGCGCACTCCAAAGTAGGATGAGATCTTTCCTCTCCACATAACCTGGCCCCAGGAAAAGGCAGAGTCAATTCCTTCAAAATATGACAAAAGAGAAATGCACAAGTGGATATCCTGATAAAGTAGCTGATGTTGTCCAAAAAGGACAACGAAAAAGAGTATTCCCCCCATTAGATCTACAGTGATCACTTAGTTCTTTGCAGCATTGCATTTACTGATTACTTTTGTCCTTGTCAACAATATAAAGGAAGGATATGGTCTTTTAAAATTACTTTTAATATGAGGTGCTGGGAAAAAGTCTGTGACACAACACCATTATTTTTGTAAAGCACAAGGTCTAACTGCCTCAGACAGTTCTTGCTTGCCAAATACAGTTAACTGTGGCAGTAATGACAAAGGGCTTGGTTTGATATCATGCTGGTGCATCACTTGAAAAGAGTTACCCTGATTTACACTGGCAAACATTGGTTCAGAAGGAGGATTTCTGTTTGCTAACAATATTAATCAGCATAGTAACCTATCTTCTCTCAATTGACACGGGAAGTGCTGAAACACCATGAGGAGAGCAAAACCCACTTTCTTTAGCTTGAATTGAAACACCATTGTGGCTGTTATGCTCATCCCTTCAGTGTTAAGCGTATTCAGCTTCTGCTGGATTTGAGGTCCATTTCCGTCACGTATAAAAAAAATAAATCAGAACAAGACGTGTCAGCTCAAATTGCTTTGACGTAGTGACAACATGGAAATCCTAGAAAGACTTATTTTGGGTTAACAGAAACTGAAAACATCAGAAATATAGGGGTATAAATATAGACTTGGCAAATATTTGCAGAATCAATTGAGCTTAAACAGTAAGAATATTTAGAATGCCTTTGATAATGTTTTAAAGCTTAGCAGAGGCCATACATTCTGTGAGTCCCCATTAAATTCAAGAAACAGTGAAACTAGGCAAAGGCAAAAACTATTCCCAGGTAGTAGGTTTCTAAATGTTGGTTTCTTTCCAAATGCTACAGTATATTCACATACTTCTGTTCTTTACTTGGACATGCCAGACCCAAGGAATTGTCTCTTTTGCCAATCTGAATATCATCCTTAACAGCATTGCTGCAGTTCAGATAGTATTAGAAACAAACATTATTTTGTAGAGTTTCTTGTTTATTATAGCATGGAAATAATATTCTTCGAGTCATGTCTACAGTCCTAATCTATAGAGGCTTAAGCACCATAATTGCTAGTACTCCAATGGAGAGAGTAAACGTTTTTACACATGTAGCTGGAGTTTGCTCCTAAGGAAGGCATAAATCAATACCAAAAAATGATAGACTAAAGGGAATTATTGTGCAGCCTTCCTTCTTCAACACTGGGGATATCATTCTTGGTGGTTTTGAAAGCTCAGTTTCACAGTACTGGCTATAAATGCTATAATCTCCATTAAATATTTCAGAAGAAGACATTCAGCATCAGTGATAAATTGGCCCTACAATTGAGGCAGCACAGTTTCAGTGGCAGAGTAAGAACAGGATTTTAACCACAGAATCCTTCCTGGGGTGGGGGTCGGTCTCTTCTCCCAAGTAACAAGCGATAGGACGAGAGGAAATGGCCTCAAGTTGCGCCAAGGGAGGTTTAGACTGGACATTAGGAAAAACTTCTTTACTGAAAGAGTGGTCAGGCCTTGGAACAGGCTGCCCAGGGAAGTGGTGGAGTCACCATCCCTGGAAGTATTTAAAAGACGTGTAGATGAGGCGCTTAGGGACGTGGTTTAGTGGGCATGGTGGTGTTGGGTTAACGGTTGGACTCGATGATCTTAGAGGTCTTTTCCAACCTTAATGATTCTATGATTCTATGATTCTCAAAAATGCAACTCACATCCTTAGTCTGCTAATTCTTGCCAGGTCTTCCTTTACAAACCTCCATAAACAGGATCACTTCAGGGTGGATCCTTAGATTAGGACACACCTCATTCTTAGCCAGGTGCAATTGCATGAGTTGGAACAGACAGGAATGAGAGTAGAGGTCAGTCACTGATACCCAGACCTCTTTGCTGACCCATCACACAGGCCCTGTACATACAGAAGGAGGAGATGACAGATGCAACTCAACAAAACATGCCTTCAGTATAAGGATCTCTTCTATTCTGGTGTCTGGAAGACCTCTCGTAAGTGCTAAGATAAGGTGAGATATAAGATGAGATGAGCTCTGTTCACCATCTCTGAGCTTCACAAGCATGTCACTACCAATCAATTTCATACTAGAATTACTTGGAGAAAAATCAACAGTCTGTGCCATTATGCTCCAGAGTGTGCTGCATTTCTGAGGTGGCTGAGCCACTTGAAAAAAATGATAAGCACGATGGGACCATTGGATAAAAAGAATTATGTTGTTATCACTGAATTGATTAAGTAAACTATTGTCCTTCTCAGGAATTATTTAGATATGCCACGTCTGTCTAGAGCAAAAGAAAAGAACTCTGAATATAGATCTTTAATGAGCCCATCTAATTGTTAATGCAGGAGCAGCTTATGCTTCTTGAGAAATTACTAAAAACATGTTTAGTTGACAGATACAAATTTTCACCTCTTCTTGTTCATTAAAAGAGATGTTTGGAAGGCAAGGTCTATATAGTCAAGGGTAGTAAGTATATGAACTCCCAAAAAGGATGCTTGGAAGTAACAACACATGAAACAACAGTTCTTTGTTGGATCCAGCTCCTGTCCACTCAGTTAATTTTAAAAGAACTATTAGAAATCAAGAGTCAGAGAGCTGCAGATTTTCTAATCAGTAGCAATGATTTTCTTACAGGTGACACGTGACCTAGAGCATGACAACTGTTTTTTCTGTGGTAGTCCTGAAAAACCTTACATTGGACTGATGTTATGGTGAATAAGTTTAAATAAGTGAGATGCATAAAGTTAACCCGAGGTGTAAAAAACACAGCTAATGCCATCTGAAAGGAACAACAAAGAACAACCAGATACAGCATGTGTGCGACCAACACCTCCATGGTCTACCACATAAGAGAATGTGGAACACAGGCCTGGAAAGGACCCTTGGCTTTTTGAGGCAATAAATTGAAAACCTCAATATATCTTGTACATTAATCCAAAAAGTGGAAGCCTAGAAAAGAAATATGTATAGCAAAATAGCCTTTCTAGCCAAATAATATACTTTTTACCCCACGGACACTATGGGATTACTCTACCATGCCATGTACAAACCGAGAAGTTTCATAACAACTGATGAAAAAGTCACCAGTTATTGATCATGCAGTTAATAAGGATTTTTGGTGAGCTTAAAGCATAAACTGATCAAAAATAAATGAATGAGATTTATTATACTGAGTTTATTTTACCAATTTGACTAAAAGCAGTGAGTTGTTGCTTAGCTTTTATCTCCTGGTGCATTTCCATGTTTTGCAGCTCAAGAATCTCAAAGCTTTACAAAAAGTTAACTTCAGAGTCCTAATAAGAGACTGCTGAAGCTGACAGAGAAATTGTTGAGACTGATTCTGCAGCTCACTCTTTGTGACTGAGCAGATGTATTTCTAAATTTTCCTTCCCATCATTTACCAGCTCCTTCTCCACTATATTTAGGATTGAATGCTCATTTTCTGAACATTTTCCATTCTGTTGGGTTTGTTCCACATTTGAGAATCAGTAGGTCAAATGTGCTCCAGACTATTTTGTTAGACTTGTTAAAATCAAATCGAAACTGTATGATTAACGATATGAATCATCTGTGTTGTTTTTTTTTTAAACAGGAAAGTAAACAAGTACTTGTCTAAAGCTCCACCTGCTTTGCTGCTGTTATGGTGCTGTGCATATCAGAGAAAACAATTCCCCCTTCTCAACGCTGAACTAAAATTAGGCTCCACCTGCAAGATGTTAGTGAAATCTTACACAGCTGCATTCCAGAGACAAGTTCCACAGATTGCTTTTGGAAAGCACTGCGCATTTCTGGCAAAATCAAAATCAAACTTGTTAGCTTTTTTTGCCTAACTTTTCAAAAATGTATTATTAATGATAAATGTAATTATTATCACACTAATCATGCTGATAAGTAATCTCAAAAATAGATCCATTTAAAATGTAATTTTACACCCACATCCCACTGTATTTAACCACTTCTTTGCAAATGCAGGCAGTAATCATAATAATACTTAGCACTTAGACAGCACTTTATTCATTTATAGACACTTCTGTGGCACTCATCACCAGAGTAACTTTATTTTCTTTATTATGTCTTCAAAGTGCTGCACTGACATTAACAAATTAATCCTCACGACACTTCAGTGAGAAAGGAATAAGTCTGATCATGCACTATTTGCTAAGCAAAACTCTACTCTTATCCACCCTCAATAGCCTTTTACTCACTAACAGAGTGAGTAGGAACATTAGAACATAGATCACAAGGACTACAGAGCTATTAAAAAACATTCCAATTCCAACATTGAAGTGACAGACAATGTTGCTGTTAACTTCAATAGTAGAAGGGCCTAAATATATATTCCTGTCTTTTTTCACAATGCTTCTTTCTGAGAAGTGAATGCTAAATATTCCAACGTATGGAATTGTTGGAAGTGTCTGTACGACTGTAAACGTAACAAACGTAAAACAAGACAGTATTTCATTTAGCAAATGGGAGTGAGCTATATACACTTTATTTTTCTGGAGGTGATGGGGTTTTAAGACCTTTATTTAAAAATAGAGCTTATGCATATTGAAGATTGAAGTGAAATTTGTGTTGGTTTTCATTCACTGTATTTACAGGAAGACAATTGCTTATATGAGACTTTTAGTAACAATTTAAATGTCAAGTGAGTTACCTAGATGTAAGTCAGTTAATATAGTAAACAAAGGATAAAAACAAATACAGTCTTCTTAGACAGAGGATTTGATAGCTCCTCTGCAGATAAAATTTAATAAATGAGAAAATATATTCTTAAAATAAGTCTCTGGGATGTACAGTGTTATTAACCAGTTGCACCACAATATAATTAGTACCTGTAACTCAGGACAGACCCACAATGGATAATTAATGTCACAATTTATTTTGCATGCTAAGATATTATAACATAAAAATAATTGAATCAAAATAGGCTATCAACCGCAGTGTGTGAGTAAATATTTTGTTTACCGTGCTCCCCAATTGTTACTGTCAAAAAAGAAATATAAAAGAAGGTTTAACTTTCAGCTCCTAGGTAGTGAACTCCTCTCTCTTTCCACACTACAGGCCATTAAAGACATGACGGCCCCCTGAGAATAAGTAATTCTAGTGCACAATATAACAAAAGAGTCAGTACACTGGCGGTGTGGGAGTGGGCTGGGGCACTTAGATAAGTTTCATTCATTGCAGTAGCCCAAGGGAACAGTGCATCAAGCCAGCTGCACTGGCTCAGTTCATCCTGTAACTTTACACTATTTTCCCTCTAAGTCACTACTAATCCCTCGGGTTTACATGTTTTTTTGGGCGGCATCAGAGAAAAGCAGTGTGAAATTGCCTGAAAGCCTCTTTATAAATAAGACTTATGATATAGACCAGTTCTGTTGTTGAAAGACTGAAAGAAATGCCCTTGAGGATCGCAAGAACCATTTTACAAGTCTCCCACTGTGACTTTTTTTGTCTCTGTCTAATGACTGATAACTTTGAAAAAAACCCCAACAAACAAACAACCGTTCCCGGCTTCCTCTCTTAACTTAAGTCAAGTCTGTCTGGTTTGCTTTTGTTCAGCTAACAACACTATGTCCAATACAAAATGTCCTTTGCTTAGATATCTTGGCTATATTGTTACTAACAAATTATCTCTTTAAAATTTTGTCTTACTCCCTGGAAAGTTTTAATGCCCTGGGACAAATTCCCACCTGGATGTGTGGGTGTGGCTGCACTGAAGGCAAGAGGAGGTGAATTCACTGATATGAGGCCTGGATTTAGCCCAGGCACTTCACATGCATGGATGTGTAAGGCATATGCTACTAGCCTTGTGTTGCTGCCTAACATTCTGTGCATCAAACTGAGACTCAGTGAGGGTCACTAATCCAAGGAGAGGTTTCAGATTGGCCCTGAATATTCTTTAAACCCAACCTCGGTTCTCCCTGTGAGTTTGAAAAGCCATTTCATTATGGGGGAATGTCTAGGACTGGCAAAATGTGGAAGGTTCGGGGATAAACGTTGGTTTAATCATGCAAGCAACTACTACAAGGTGCTGGCAAAGATAGATTCTGCCCAGTTCAGAACTTAGATGATTAGTAAATTTGGTCTCATTTATAAGAAACAAATATAATCTGTAGTAAGAAATTTTTTGTAAATGTAAAAGCCTAGGAATTTCCAGATTCTCACCAAGGCTCAGTGTGTTTCAAATCACACCAAATGCATCATCTTCTGAGCTCATGCCTGACTCTTTATCTAAAATAAGCCTTTAAAATTAACAGTCTCGGAGATGCCATCTTACATAGTACCATCTTGTTGACTCTTCTAGCAGCCATGGTTGCTGATAATGATAGTTCTCAAATGATTACCATATGGGATACATCCATAATGCCCACCAAACATGCTGAGTACTAGCTGTCTTACCTTTGTGGGACTGTGTTCAGAAGTTTTGCTTTCTCAAGCTTTACGTTTTGGGAAAGTTTGTATCATGCAGCAGCCTTCAGTACTCCAATAGTAACATTTGGAATCAGTCGTTAGATGGTGTAAGGCTTTCTGCTTATAAAATAATTAATAATACAATCCCTATTTCTGAACTCACAGTTTCTATTTCTTTAGTATTTATTTTATTTTGGGGAGGTAAAAAAGATGTTGCAGAGCTAATTATATTTTATGTCAATCTACTTCAAGTACAAAGCTTTTTTCTTCTTGTTAACATTGGTTATGGCATTTGAACCACACTGAATCAATTGTAAATTGGCTTACTGTCTTTCCACAAGTGAAGTTCAAAATTTTCATCTTTGAATGAAAACTTTTTTCTTCAGTTCTCGTTAAAGATCTTGACAAATGTATTTGCCTTTTAACTATAGCAAATGAATTATTAGTTTCAAGACACCTTCATTTATTTAGTGAAAAACAGTATGTATCCATAACTATACCTATATCTATACCTACCTGTTGGTATCAGAAACCTTGAGCGGAAATTAAGTGATGCTTAAGACAGATTTATCCTTTAGACAGAACTATGGATGAAACAGGCACAAAACTATGTCTATGTTGATGGTTCATTGATCAATTTGATTCTTTCATTAATGGCATCAACTCACTTATATTGAAACCTACAAAGCTACTTAGCAGACAAGTTGAAAAGCCATTGCTTTTTGATGATAACTTTCTTGTTAATGCCAGTGACAAAGATCCTAACTAATAGGGTCAGTTCAAGGCCCTGAAAAGCCGAAAGGGAAGCAGGACTGATAAGTGAAAAACTAAGAGTTTTGTCCAAAAAAAATTACTTAAGTGTTCTTGCTTTGGAATTACTCTGTATTCTCCCACAAATTTCAATCTATGTGACACAGTATGAAATGGAAAAGAACTAATTAGTGTGAGCGGATATGAAGGCAGAATGACAAAAATCAGTATGTTTCTAAATTTTCCACAGAATGAATCCTCTCATCGTATATTTATTTAATGGATGAGCATATCTCCAAAAGCTATGTTGTTTTCTGTATGTCAGGAAGTGCTCAAAAGGCACTCATCATGTGTAGTAAATGTTTGGACAATTCAAGTAACAGAACATTTTTCCACGGTTGTCTGCTTACCAGCATCTTTCATCCTTGCTACACAAAAAATACCTGTTAGCTTATGTAAGCTGTTCTTTAGGGAAGGTGTTCTCCTGCTTGGACTCAAATACTTTTGAGTTTGCCTGGAGAATTCTGTGAAACTGTAAGATAATTTGAAAAATCGTATTTAGTTTTATGGGACTTAGCAGTTAAAAAATGTGATGGTACATTAGTGACTTTTACTCCTACTTCTGGTAGAATCAATCATGACAAAGCGACCATTACTATTTACTTTCATTATCCCTTTTGTACATGGGGTTTTCTGAAAGACATGCTATTTCGTGCCATATACCTGTCCTGAAAACTGTGGAGGAAGAGAACAATGGCATGGCCTCGAGTGCTTTGTTTATCACAGCATTTTTCTGAGCAGCAGTATGTTTCTACATGGCAGAAGTTGCTTTTGACATGCAGATCAAGCAAGAGGGTCAATACAGACTCTTCCCTTTCGGGGCATTCCAGTCATTCCACAGTGGGACGCCTCTCCTTTCAGTGTCTCTAGCCCTTGGTTTCCTTTTGTAACTCAGTGTCTTACCATTGCCCCTTTGGCACAAATTCCTTAGCAGAGACATTTTCTGAATTTGACCTCTCAAGCAGAGATTCTTCCTTTCCTTTCCCTTCCAAAAGATTCTGTGGCCAAGTCTTTACTCTGACTTTCTCTTCCTGACAAGTAGTTGTTCTCAGATGCTCTACTAATCTGCAATTTGGTGCAAGCTTTTTTTAGCTGAGAGTGAATGAGAAGAATAGTAAATTTGGATTGTACTGCCTTGACAATATGCCATGGCCTTTTCTTGGGGGAGAAGAATAGGGAGGGAAACTTTGGGCCTATTCATTAGTCCGACTGATATTTTTTTCTTAGTTGACAGCTAGCACTGGGAGTACTTCAAAGGTATTAGATAAAGAAGAAGGAACAGAGGGCCAGAACATCCATTAAATCCATTTATTTAATAAACCATAAAAAGCTTCAGAGCATGAGTGAGATGTCTACAAGTGCACAGAGCCAGCTTTCTCTCCAACCTTTTACTACCACTGTTAGGGATCAGCAAGAACTGGAAAACAAGCTGTGTGAGAATGGCCACACTTTGACCAGAATAAACAACAGTGCTTATTTATAGCAAGCTGTACAGCAAGACAAGGCCCAGGTTTAATACAAAACAGCTAGATTTTCTTGAGCCAGCAATGAGCAGGCTTCCAGGGAGTCCAACACAAGTTTGACATCAGCACCTGACATGTATGTAACATCCTCCATAGCAACAGTCATAAGCAGGCTTGGCACAGCGCTCTCACAATGTAGCTGTGCTAGATCAAAACTAGATTAACTTGGCTTTAGTCTCTTATTTCTTGAGATAGTCACCTCTGGCACTTACACCAGCATTCACATTCCCTTCAGTCCCTTGGTAATTACAAATTCCTTGAGGCTAAACGGATATTGGAAACATATGTAAACCCACTTGAAGATCTAGGTCAATAAGCCTTTGATGAATTGATGGGAACCAAATTGGTGCCAAATCCAAACTTTCTAACTTTCTAGAAAACCTCCAGGTGCTGAATTTGTGGCCTGAAAAGATTTACTTTAGGTAAGTTATCACAATCTATATATGAGTTTTCTTGGTATCTTGTCTAGTGTGCTGCTGCTGCAAATGATATTACAGGTCATGTTAGGGTCAAGAAGAATAGCTCCAGTTTTCTTTTGAAGCTCACCTGGATCATTCACACCTCGAATACTATGTTCAGCTTTGGGCCCCTCACTACAAGAAGGACATTGAGGTGCTGGAGCGTGTCCAGAGAAGGGCAACGAAGCTGGTGAAGGGTCTAGAGAACAAGTCGTATGAAGAGCGGCTGAGGGAACTGGGACTGTTTAGCCTGGAGAAGAGGAGGCTCAAGGGACACCTTATCACTTCTACAACTACCTGAAAGGAGGTTGTAGCGAGGTGGGTGTTGGTCTCTTCTCCCAAGTAACAAGCAATAGGACGAGAGGAAATGGCCTCAAGTTGCGCCAAGGGAGGTTTAGATTGGACATTAGGAAAAATTTCTTTACTGAAAGAGTGGTCAAGCATTGGTACAAGCTGCCCAGGGAAGTGGTTGAGTCACCACCCCTGGAAGTATTTAAAAGATGTGTAGATGTGGCACTTAAGGATATGGTTTAGTGGGTATGGTGGTGTTGGGTTGATGGTTGGACTCGATGATAGACGTCTTTTCCAACCTTAATGATTCTATGATTCCATGATTCTATGAGTCTATAATTTACTACTGAATACATAGTAAATCCAAGACTTGGTCATACATGCTTCATGTAATCGGAAAGCCTGACTGCCCTTTACCATCTATTACCTACTGTTCTGCCACTGGTGTAGTTCAATAGGGTCGTTTGCTCCACAGAAGTATAGCGGCGGCTTCAATACTGAGCTGATGTTGACCAATACCTGGCAAGAAGGGATCGTTCAGTGCTGCTGTCCTAGTTATAATTTATTTTGTTATCTTTTATATATTTTCTCTTGAGACTAATTGTGTGCTTTCATCTTGGCTGAGGTGTGCCAGTTGGTTATGTTGCATACTGCAACTTTTTTAGTTTGTTTTAATTTGACTGCTTTAAAATTCTTTGCTTGTGTTGGCAATATTCTCCAGGTGTATGCTGACACTTTTCTGAGAGGTCTTTTGTTGTCATATATCAGCTGGCTTTGAACTTGTCACTCTTAGACAAAGAGGTAAAGAGCATATTTGAAATTATGATGCACAATCTACACCTCACACATGACTCAGGAGTTCTGTTTGGCTTTTTAGAGGAGAACAAATCTGTGGCTTTAATTTTGCAAGGTTCTGTGCACTCTCCAGAGTGCTGGTAGCAGCTGTTAACTGCCAAATGCTATTTCCGGGGTTGCACCTCCATTAATCATTGTGCAGGTGCACGAACAAAAAATGGTTTTCTGGCATGATAAGGTGTTCACTTCAAGAAGTTGAAGTTAGACAAAACAGCTATATTGATGTTAAGTCTATTCAAGATGAAGGGGCAAAAAAATCAGTGCTTTCCTCATAAAAGAACAAAATCATTTGTGACAGAACTATTTCAAGTTTTAGGATTTTCATAAACAGTTCTAGTTTTTATAAAGGAGACCACAGAAAGAAAAGTACTGTACTTTTAAAATAAAACATTCTCAGGTGTAAGTAGTACTTACTATGGTTTGTAGTCTCAGATTTATATTTTGCAGGTGTTATTTTCCAAGCCAGGTCTAAAGACTGGATATTATTTTTCTCAGAGTAACTATGAAAAGCTGAATAGTTGTTGTCAACATTGGAAAAAACAGCCAAAAATCCAATTGTATGGATCACATAACATGGATGGTTTATATAAGATAACAGCAATCTTCCATAAACTCATCCGGGTTACTCTGAAGTAAACATCCCATTAACCGTCCACATGGTTGCGTGTCTGTAAAAAAGTATGCAACTTAATACAAACCTTTGGGGCGCTAGCCACTGCATGTGTGTAGGTGGGACCCAAATAATCTTGATCAGACTCCTTTTGACATGCTAGCAAGTCATCTTGCCTTTCATGCATGGATCATGTAAGTTCACCATAGGCTAGCAGTTATCATAAAGCTTCCAGTAAAGTCTCTACTGGTATTTAATATTTTATAGGATAGAGAGAAATAAATGTTCATGTCCTGTAAACTGAGTGTGTAACACTGAAAATTGTACTGGATGGGACACATAAAATTGGAAAAGAGCTGGAAAGAGCTGAGACATGCTCAGACAAAACCTTCTCCTGAGTGCACAATAAGCACAAAGAAACATCTTGTGCCTGCTCCCTATTTTTGCATTAGGCAGTGGAGCTGGCCCTGACTGCTCATGTAACGTCTTGTAAA
The DNA here is from genome assembly GCF_000690835.1 of Fulmarus glacialis. Lineage (NCBI taxonomy): Eukaryota > Metazoa > Chordata > Aves > Procellariiformes > Procellariidae > Fulmarus > Fulmarus glacialis. Next base: position 173,398 of record NW_009201040.1, on the reverse strand, counting down.
GATGCTTCCCTGATCAAAACCTTCTCTGGAGGAAGTGTGCTTTCTTTTGGCATATGCCACCAGTAATTTTCCTGTCACTGTCAGGCACTTGGAAACTGACACTATAGAGTGTATCTGAAGGACAAGACTAGTCCTAAATGAATATTCTCTAATTTATATCTAATGTTTTCACTCAATACTGTTTTCTTAGATTTCAGCTGGATTCTCTTCAATTTTCAAAACTTAATTTGCTTGCTGTAAAAAAAGATGCTCATTAAATAGTTTTGTGAAGTGTCAGTTCCCTGCAGCAGTTCATGCCTAACATTAGTAGTTAGATGTGTGGCACCAGCATCATTCAGCGTGTGTAAAGCATATTCAGAGCTGAAAGTGATTTGGAGAGGGAAATTTCAAAGGTGGCAGCTGTTCATATCTCATCAAAAACCCCACTGCTCTTCTGTTCCATGAAATTTTTACTCCTACCTTTACTCTAATGTATACCCTGGAAATCTGCTGTGTTTCAAAATATCACTGAAGCACCTCATGAGAGCCCTCACAAAAATATTCTGCTACATCATGGATGCTATATTAATATGTAGAAGAGAAAAACACAGAAGACAGTTGTCAGATACTATAAACCCTAAGTGAGCTGAATGATTTCTTTTAAGGTGAGTTATGATAAGCATGAAATCTACTTTTTTCCCCCCTCACTTCAGATTTTTTAAAACATTAATTATTAAGTGGATTTCATTTTTCAGCCTTACTACCATGATGTTAAGAAACTTCACAAACAAGGAAATAATATGAAGCCCACTAATTGTCCGCGAGCACGGAAACTCCTTTCAAATCTACCTGCAAGTGCCACATGTGATTGCTGTGAAGTGGAACGTCTCATTCTTAATCCAGCCTACAACATTATTTGCATTGGGTCAGACTAATAGACACAATTTCTCTATCTTCCATTTTCTTTTTTTTTTTTTTTTTGCCTTACTGCTGCTGACAACATACAAAATGGTATCTGTTTTCTGCAGAGTCACATTCCAACTTTGCGGGCTTATAAAAGTAGCTTTCACTGATGGCTGGATCTAGGGTCTCCTATCTTTGAGCGTGAGTTCTACCTCAGAATGAAAATGAAAGTAATGTATTTCCATATAGCTGTATGTGTCACTTACATTGATGTTAGAAAAGTATGATTTAAAAATAGGATTGAGAAGGACCTTTACAACTCATCTAGTCCAACCCCCTGCCCAAGGTGGGATCCACTGTGCTTTCTGTAATTGTCAATAGATGTTTGTCCAACCTGTTTTAAAGAATTCCTGTAATGGAGATTCCACAGGCAACATAATGCAACACTTCCATAGCTCTCGCTTAGACAATTTTTCCCAATACCTAACCTGACCCTTCTTTCGTGAAATGCATTACACACACTTGAAAGAGGTGAAGACTTTCTTTTTCATGTTCAATGCTCAGTTTTTGGTATCAGAGCATGGCTATCTTACAATAAATATTTAGAACTAATTTTCAAAGGCTGAAAAACAACTTCTCAAACAAAATAGAACAAAACTAATAGAGCTTTGAATGCATTTATCCTATCACACCATTTCTTCTCACAGGTAAAGTACTTAGCAGATATAGTCCTTAACTATAACAATGCATAATTTTTTGACACCTGTAATTGACATCTTGGGACAATGTTTGGGCAACAAATTTACAAGCTCATAATGAAGAGACTAAACTTGGAGTACCATTATGATAGCCCTTAACAGTTCTAATCTGCTTTTATAATGAAATAATTGAAAAATTCTATGTGGGAATATCCTGAAGGAAACAAAGAAAGATTAAGAACAACTTTTTTCAAGCAAAACTATGAGCAGACAAGCACAGCACTGAGGGAATTATTGCCCTTCTCTTGATGCATGAGTCAAAGTGAAGATTTTGGCTGAAATTGAAAAGCAGAGGGACTTAAGTTACAATGGCGACAAACAGTCATTTTCCTGAGTTGAAGGAGATGAGACAGACTTCCATAAAAAAAATAAAGCCTAAAGAAGTCCCTGATCACTGGAAACTGGCAAACAAGATTCAGAAACTGATTTTCTATTCTCTTCAAGACTCCAAAGCACATTTAAGGCAGTCTACATTTTCTGAACAAATAAATACACCTGATAGAAGAAAACAAAGAGAGAGTAAGAGCTATGTAACTAGCGATAGGACAATATGCCAAGTAACTAGTGATAGGACGAGAGGAAATAGCCTCAAGTTGCACCAAGGAAGGTTTAGATTGGACATTAGGAAAAATTTATTTTCTGAAAGAGTGGTCAAGCCTTGGAATAGGCTGCCCAGAGAAGTGGTTGAGTTACCATCCCTGGAAGTATTTAAAAGACGTGTAGGTGTGGCGCTTAGGGACATGGTTTAGTGGGCATGGTGGTGTTGGGTTGACGGTTGGACTTGATGATCTTAGAGGTCTTTTCCAACCTTAATGATTCTATGATTCTATGGAAAACATAGACAGGTAAAACCCAGTAGCTCTCAAACACTTAACAAGTGTTGATTCTCTGTTGATTTAAATCCTTATAGGTCCTTTGGTGTCAATATATATTAGCTGTGGATTGCCCTGAGTATCAAATCCTGATACTGTTGAAATCAATGGTAGACTCAGATCTGAGGGGAAGTATTCTTTATTTATTTGTAACTGAAGCATATTTCCCATTGATTTCAAAGTTCCTGATGAAGATAACCAGCCATATGTTATTAACAATGATCACAAAAATGGACCTTGCAAGATATTAGAAAATACATAATAAATATGGAATGAAAATTCTAACCATCCATGATCCAAATGAAGATGGAATAAAAAAAAACCCATAAAGGTGAATCAATCACTTGCATGTCATTTTCATTTATATTTTTATTAAAAATAATTACCTCTGCAAGCTTTGGAGTTAGAGCTTTTCTATGTTAATGTATGTTCCTAAAAGCAAAATCTAGAATAAAAGGTTTTACATCTAAAATACTAATTGGAGAGTTTTAACATCAGAAATATCTCATATTATAAATTAGGCTCATCAGGAAGGTGATCAAACCCAAATTTAGTTAGGCATTAATTTTATTTATTTTAAACTAGTCATTTCCTTGACATTCACTTACTGTGTTGCATTGATTATTCAAATAACTTTTCACTTGCACAGCTTGGTGGCCTGAATTTACTAAAAAAACACCCCAACCTCCTTATTTAGTGAACCCATTTATTCTTACTCAGGTTTTATGCAGACATTACTACCGTGAAGGAGTAAGTGGCATCCGATAACAACTAACAAGAAATAAGGAAGCTACAGGATAAAAAGTGCTCTGCACAGTGTACTGTTTGCTGCTGAAAAGAGAACTGTCGATGGACAAGAGACAGTCCCTGGAAAGTTGTTTGGCCAGTAGCAGCTGTTAGGCAGTAGTATAAAACAGCCTTTATATAAAATGCCCATTTTATGGTTCCTAGTACAGAAGATCAAAAATTAAATATATGCAGGAACATAATTAAAGGATTAATGGCCAAAGCTTCTACATAAAAGGAGACGTTTCCAGGAAAAAAGTGTGTTATAAGCATTTTTTAATGACTAGACTTTAAAAACAAACTTGAAAATAGAAAAACAACAGTTCTCTTGTGCTGGAAAGGTCACATTAAACAATTCCACACTGGCTTTATCCGCCTTAAGAACTAGGAACAGGTTTTGCCTCTTTAACTTGCCAAAGATGTGATTCTCAACCTTGTGGGTAGAACCATGAATCAGAGTTTCTTGGTTTCAACACGTAATCAAAGGAAAAGGTTCACTTACTTAAAGTAGTTCACAAATACAATGCATCTGAGCAACACATTTTGTGAGTTCAACTGCCATACTTTTGCTTGTATTCTATATGTAAGCTCAAGTGGCTATTTTAACACTCTAGTATAAGGAATTTAGGATCTTCCCTAAAGAAAATAAATGGTTTTAGTTTCTTTCTTTCTTTCTTTGTTGTTTTCCTCCCAAGAAATCTTTGCTTGAAGAAAATCCTTTATCTCTCATCATGGAGAGATACGCAATTAAAATCTCCAATCTCTTGCATTAGTTCCTTTTTAATAAGCCATTAGAAATAGAGATGTTGGCAGGGAAAAATAGTTAACTACACCTTTTGTGGGTAGCCGGAGTGGGTTAGCCAGAGTATAAAGTAGACGACCTTTGGGATTCAGAATGGCTGAGCCATCAGGGAGCTTCCAAACATTCTCTTTGGTAACAGATAGTAAGCTCTTCAGCTCAAACTGTGTTGTCGTATGTTTTATTCATAGGCCATCATAAGGGCCGCCAAACAGATTATCATGTTTACATCAGGCCTCCTCAGAGAGATAAATTCTTTAATAGTTGAACTGGCAGGGTCAGTCAGTACAGAGATGCCTGCCGGGCAACCAAATAATAAATAACAAAAAGGGAAAGAAAGAAAGAAGAAATGAAATCAAATATTGAACTGCTTAATGATGTCCTTCAGCAGTCACCAATCAATATATTTTATCTCTTGCTGAAAAGGTTATATTAAGGTTTCATCATTTTAGCGGCATCATCCTTTTTCTGTGAAGTGAGTAATTGCAGAGGTGCATGGAAAAAGCAGAGTCTAGAAAAGTATAACTTCATTGGAGCTGACAAATCTTTATAAATACTTATTTGTGATGTTGCATCTCTTTAGTGATTTGGGTTACTTGTGTAATCGAAGTGCCACATGGAGTTTTCCTATGTTTGTTGTTGGAAGTAAATGTTTTTTAGCAGGCACAATGGCACAGAGCATTGCTATTTGTGCTGGAGACTCTAATTTTAAAGCTGGATATAAGATAAAACAGGTCCAGAGGCCACTACTTATCTACAGCTGCATACATATGCAGTCACTCCATTGTTTGTATTTTTGTATTAAGGAGGTAATATATGTAAAACCAGCAAATGTGGGATAATTCTCACCAGTATTAATGTATGTGGCATTTAAAAGGTATAAAGATTAGCTTGATATTTGCTGAGAATGCCCTTACTTTCCATTTTTGTAGGAGATCTTGTTAGCACCACTTAGATTTAAAATTGTACTCAACTGGTCCTTTTTTTCAAACCCTCCAGGTTCTTAAGAAAATTTATTTTTTAAAACAGAGTAGATCCAAAATACCAACCCACTCTTGCTCATTCCACCTGAAACATGTCTATAGCCTTCTCTCATTCTGACTAGGGAAATCTCTTTTCTCTGTCCACTCTTCCCCATTCCAGCTTTTATAATCTCTCTCCCCACAAACAAAGGGCAGCTCTTGAAACCAACCTGCTGCATCAACCTGCTGCCTTGACCCCATCATCTCTGGTGTTTTCCACTTGCTTCCCTATATTCAACTTTCTACAACATTTTAAATACACTGGCTTTTTTTTTTATTCCTCTCTCTGGTTATTTCATCTACTTTTCCAATGGTTGCACCTACCCTTCCTAATTTTTCTCCTAAGTCTGATATTGTCAACTTCCCTCGAAGAGACAACTGCTCTGTATTTATCCTTCTGATGCTGCAAACACTTTAAGACAATCAACTAATCAGATAGGGGGGTAGTAGAAACTTAGAGTTAAGATAGGATGAAAAGGTGTTCCAGGAGTTAAGGTGTTTAACTACCATTCAGAAGTATTAGGTTCATTTCTATCCTGTGATACACAGTTTATGTATAAAATTTATTCAGACACTTAGCCTTTCTGTACCTTTGTCTCCTTTCCTAAAATGTGAAGAGCAGTACTTCCATCATACACTGTTTTAAGAAAAATCCATTACAAAGTGAAGTGGACAACAACTGCAATAATGTAGGTACCTTAAAACTTGTACCTAGCCTTGGGATGTTTAGTTAAAAAATGAAGTATAGCCGATTTGTGCACTGCACCTAATTTATTCCTTTGAAACAGGAATTGCCTCTTAATTTTAGTAAAGCAATATCAGAAACGAGAAAAATGAACACAGCAAAAATGGAACTTCGTAGAAATAAAGCGAAATTGGAACTATGGCAGCATCACTGCCCTTCAGAAAAGAGATATTTGCCTTTGGTCATGGGCAAAGAGGGAGGGAGACACTCTTGAAGATCTGTGAATATCAGGAATATGAAGCAATGGCATGCCAATAGCTACAGCAAATGTTTGTAAATTGAAATACTGTTTTGCTTTGGAGAGATCTGCTTATTAATTCACAAACAGCAGACGTACTTCATTGGGCATACAGCTTCTATTTCCCCATTATGCACAGATTCATGGCTCAGTACCTAACATGCTGGCAGATGAAAACATTTTGAAAAAAATATTTTTTATACATTCTGTTGTGTTAAATTCAGTTACATGGCATCCGATTAGGCTCCTGGAAGCTTGAGTGATGAATTGCAAGAAAACATGATGAGACATAACAAGCTGCAACAAAGTTGGCCAGAGTATAAGAAATGTGCATGAGGCAGTGAGCTAAATGGTATGAATCCAAATAATCAACAACATCTAAGTGGCACTCCACATAGCGTGAGGGGCAATACAAGAAAAATTTGCTGTTTCTTTGGTCCTGAGTTGGTCCATGTTGGGCGTATAACTTTGAATAAGTAAAAGCTCATGAAGGCGACAAGCAATTGAACAAGCAGCTGGCAATGGGTAAGATGTGCAAAAGCTTTGATTCCTTTGCTACATGTCAGGAGGAAGGATGCTTTGTGGGGACCATGAGGCTACCACTGTGACACCAAATAGAACAGGGCTTGTTGCCCTGAATCTTTCTCATAGTTATATTGAAAAGATTGGTGAAATTGTGATGCTGTGCATATCACAGAATATATATCTATCCAAAAAAGTCAGCAAAATTTGGATTGTGTTTTACATCTCAGTTTGTGTTTCAGGCATTACAGTATATGTGGAGTATGAACAATACCTTGGACTTTTTTAGAGTGCACTATGTTTATCCTGACAGAGTATATGGAGCAAACACCTGCCTATTTGTAGAGAAAGTGGATTTAGGAATGATGGAATAGGCTCTCGTGGTGTGCTTTATTTAGTTTATTTATTTCTATTTACCAATGAGGCAAAAGACTTACAAACATCAGCCTTTTCTGGTCTCCAAAGACAGGTATGGCATATTTTATAGGCAAGAGAAGGCATAACTGCTATATTTTTCTGAAGAAACTTAATCTTCAGCATTTTGTATATCATTTCAGACACTGAAAAATTTCATATAGCTTTTGGACCTGTTTTTCAAGCCAGTAAGTAAATTCCCATTACTATTCAGGGAAGCATTGTAAAAGAAAGTGGAAGAACAGGGGAACCTTATTATATTGTATCATGAGAACTCTTTGAAGAAATAAAAATGGAGTATTATAAAAACATGAAGCAAAATGTGGGAATGGGAAAAGGACCTTGTACTGTTTGCATTTTTCTTTTTGCTACAGACATTTTCAACTCTATTTTATAAATGCAGGACATCTGCTTTATTGCGCTAGAGGAAAAAAAAAAGGTAAGATGTAATGATAGGATTTGGGACTCTTCTGATCTTATACTCCACACAGCTAAGTTTTTTTTCTGTAGTTTTAATGAAAGCGTACCACAGTACACTCTCTAATTTAAATTATGCACTCAGTATTTTCCCTCTTTGCTACCGAATCATACCTTAAAAATACAAGCCAAAGTGGAAGGAAGGTGGAAGAAGTGAGAAATGAGGACAGATTACAGCAAGAAGAGAGAAAATTTTGGAAGTGAGGATTTTCTGTACACTTACAGTGATAGAGTTAAAATATAACTTGTTTTGCACTGTCTATTCACTGAAAGCCCTTGGGCTCCTGTTAGAAGAGTACTGTCTGTGCATATACGTGATGTGGCAGATTATGGGCAAAACCAACACGAGGGATGAGTATTGCAGTAGTAATACATGAACGCCAGCCTTTGGGATAACATTGGTATAACTGGAGAGAGGGAGAGAAGGAAGGCGAAAGGCACCAACCAAACTTACAAATCCAAAGGGTTAGTTCAACAACTTCAAGAACTACTTCAGCTTTCCCTTTTATTTTCAAGATTTTGGATGTCCTGGATCAACTGACCAGAAAAGCATTGGTAAAAAGTACTGAAAGAGAATCCATACCATTTGAAAAAAACTCCTCTGGATATCTCTGATACTATTCTGACATCAGTTATGTTTGGGGGCACCTGCAACGCAACATCACTGGATGTGAAAAATCTGCACAGATGGTAACTAACAGGGGAAGGAAAAAGTCTGTTCTTTTTGGATTCTTTGTACATCTTTCTTCCATACCTTCATTAATCCATATCCGATTTGTCATTGTAATTTAATTGATAAACACAGCATAAATAAGGTGGTCCATTGTGTCTAGCACAGGGGATGGAGCGACCACATTTTGGTGCAACTGTGTATAGAATCCCTTTAAAAAACACCTTGGGGACTGGTCTTCAGGTGTGTTGAGCACCATCACCATGAAGTTGTGGGTATTCTATGTCTCAGACATAAACAGAAAAGAAAAGAAAAGAAAAGAAAAGGAAAATCCTAGCAGGAGGATTCCAACATGGCTGTATTTTCTGGAAGCACCATCTAATATGTAGTAGTATTTATTCAGACCAAAAGTCACTATAGCGCAGTGCCCAGTAGCAGATGCTTAGAAAAGAGTATAACAACAGGACAGCCATCTAGTGATGCTTCTCTATTACAATATTCCATCTCTCAGTCATCTGCAGTCAGATATATTCTGAGTCAGTTCTTGGTGAATTTCATGAGTTTGTCTAATTGCTTTTTGAATCCATGCAAATTCTATTATCTATGGCCCCCTCAGAAATACTTAGGTACTATTATATGTATTATCTTGTGTTGCTAGACTTTAACTTGCTATCTGACAATATAATCTGATGCCCATTTTTCTTGTATTATGAGAGACAGTGAATAATTGTTCCCTAATCACCTTCTCCATGCTACTCTGATTTTATGGAGTTTTATCATATCCCTCATCAGTCATCTGTCCCAGACTGAAAAGCATCTAGTTATTCCTTATACAGAAACTGTTCCACACCTCTGATCATCCTACCTGCCTTTCTCTGTATCTTTTCAGGTTCTGGTATCACTATTTAAAAAAAAAACAAGGGGAGGGAGGAAGGTTTAGTGGGTTTTCGGTTTGCAACAGCACCATGGACTCATGTAATGATTGCTCTTCTTCCTCTCTTAATGGTTTTTGCTCACTACTGAGCACTGAGCTGTGGTTTTGGTTTTGGTTTGGTTTGGTTTTTTTTTCAGGCAGCTAACTCTTGTAACTCCAAGATCTCTTTCCTCAGCAACAGTCGCTCAGCCATTCTGCAAGTAAAGTTAGGATTGTTTCTTGTATGTGCCCTTGAGTTGGGACACAGGAACAAGACCTTCAATATTCAAGATCTGTATGGATCTTTCATGATTTGTGGGATTTGTGGTTTCCCATTTACTGCTTAGAAAGAATGGAGGCAAGCAAAACAAATAGAAAAAGAAATCTCTGTGAAACTTAAGGAGCTTTTGTGGGTTTCCTGTGACTTAAATACTACATTTAATATCAAAGAAATTAAGAAGCTGTCGGTCCCAAGATGGGAAAATCAATTCTTTCCTGACATTTAATTTGTGCTTTTGAGATGCAACATAACAGTAGTAGAGTATAAAGGTTCTGACTTTCCTATTGGTTAATTTCAAACCTTTGATTAAACCTTTCATTTGAAATAGTTTCAATTTTTTATTTGACATTTTTACCAAGGTTGCCAAATCTCTGAGTGTTTTAAATGAAAAAAGAGGGTAAGATGTCATTTCCTATCTGTAGATCCTAGGTTTTTGAACAACATTTCCTTGGAATCTACATCTACATTTCACTAGAAATTCATGATGTAATGAATTTGAAGAGACAGCAAAGTCATAATACAAATGTTAGACTGGCTGTATTCACCATCTCATCCAGTATCAAAATCAGACTGCTTGCAAGACAATGAATTTTTTGGAATTCTCTATGAAAAAGTCTGAATAGCCTTATACTAGGGAACAAAGAAACACAGGGAGGCCATGCAATGTGACTGAAAGCACAATTAAGCCCTTTCCAGTGAAAGTGAATCAGATAGCTAAGTGCTTTAGGCTTCACATCTTTATCAAACTGTGCACTCTATATCCCTTTTTTTTTTGTTTTGTCTATTACTATTTTTTCTGTATTTGTCTTTAGAAATACCACTACATGCTGTAAATATCCCACAGCCACATGTTAGTGGCTGTAACTCAGCAAAGAAGTCATGTTCTCTGGACTGGAACTGAAACAAGATCTAATATTATTCCAACTGATAGCAGTAGAAATACTTACAATAGAAAATGTACTATTAAAATTAGCATTCCTTTAAGTATCAATTGCATTTTTTCATAACTAAACTTATTTAGTCATGAATAAAGCCAAATACTGCAAATATTTATAACTAAATGGCATGCTGGCAGCTGTCTGTCAAACTGGAATGAGTAGGACCACTGCCATGAATAAGTGCTGCATGAAGAAATGAGTGTAGGACCAAGCAAGGCTTCATTACTGTCACAGGGATCTAGACAACAGGGAACTGATCTGGAAGGAAGGCTGCACTTTCTCTACTTGCCTCTGACATGCTCTACTCTGGGATGCTTAGCCACTCATTTTGCTTCTCTTGACTCCTGACATGCTAATGCTCTGGTGCAGTGCAGGGACAGCACATTGCTGCCCCGATCTTGTTTAGGGTCTGGGGATATGAATGGAATGCAGATATTGCTTTGAGAGGCGAGGTACATATTCATTTCGATAGGTAATAATAGATGACTGCTGTGACTAACATTTTAAATATATGGTAGAGTTAGGATTATGAATATATGGTTTAATGAAAAAGTGTTTTGTAAATTCTCTCAGACAAATATGCTTTTGTTCTGCACTGAGCACAATAGGGCCCTGCTCCTTCTTGAACTTCTCCAGTGTAATACAAGTAATAAATAACAATATATGCTCATGGGAGGATTTAGTAGTTAGGACATCTTGTTTATTACCTTACAGTATACATAATTCAAGCTTTATTTTTGTTACTTTCTTTTCTTTTAGTAGACTACTTTTCCATCTTCTTCAATCAGAAGTCAATAAACTACACTTTTGTCCTATGTCTAACTTGTCAAGGTCTCTAAGAGAAAACATGTTTTAAAGGAGTAGGAGTTAATGGTCACTCCTGCACCATAAATTGCACTGGCAGACACACTACTAGCTTGTAGAAGTAAGGATGGCTTTCTCCTTGAAAGCTCTAATGAGACTGGGGAATAATATACAATCTGTGATTCAGGTACACTGCACTGCAAATTCAAGAGCTTTTAAACAAGTTGTAATGCTTAATAATACTGGAAATATATACCATCTGCTTCTTTTCTGAACTCAGCGAGATAAATACTTGTTATATTTGTGAAACTTAACAGCCTTTGATTTCTATTGCTTTCAAAATACTTAATGATTATTTTGTACACGCGAAAGTAAATGCCCTCAAGGATTGTCTTGAACTTAACCACAATGGATAAAAAAGAAAGACACCAAATTCTTCTGGAAACTTCTTGATAGTTTTTGAATAACAGACTTTTAACTCAGTTACTACAAATCTTTTGTAATTCATGTCATTATTAAGCATCGTAAGTCTCCCAAGACAATTACAGACAGTAGGGGTATCTTAGTTTAATTTTATGTGATGTGTTTTCAGACTATGTAGGCAACTGCTGCTAGAAGAAGGAAACTTGCAAGGAAGGAAAGAATGAAATTTTAATACGTGATTGAAGCACTCTGGGAATGTCTTTTTGAAGGAGTAAGACAACTTAAGACGGGACTTTTTCTAAACAATAAAATGAGTCTCACTTCTAAAGTCTAAAACTTGGCAGATTTGTAGTTTTATTCCTGATACCATATTCTTTAAATAAATATTTTTAAATCTGCAAGCCCGCACAAAACTGATGGCTTGGCAGAAATCATAGCCCTGGAAATAACTCAATATGTATATTAACCCCGGAAGAAACAAGGTTGATTCAGTCTGTACATTCAGCTAGTCAGAGTTTGTTACTTATTAAGCACTACTGTTTTTTATTTCATCTATGTACTTTAAGTACTTTTCAGTAATTAATTTGTAAGAATTTCAAACAAACCAAAATTCATTCTTGCAGGAAATCGTGAAAATTGAAATCTGAAATCTTGTTGAAATGTATCAAATAAATATATAACATAAATAAACAGATTAATTAATTTTTTTAAAAGAAATGATAATTTGGAAATCTCAAAACATAAACTTCTGCCATTTTTATTTGGAAGTGAAGTTTAACTCAAGAACAATAAATTTTCTTTGGAAATATGAGATTAAAACACTGTGCATTTGTAGTTGATATTCTAAAATAAATTACATTAAAATTATATTTCCAGTCTCAATTTTGAACAAAACCTTTTTCTTCAAATCAATGCTTCATTTTATCTTGAAATACAAGTTCAGAGCTTCAAAAATTTGGCAAGTCTCTCCTGTCCATGCAAATGTTCAATGAGTTCTAGTTGTGTGGTTTGTCCCTTAAAATTGTACAACCTCATTAAGACAGGAGTTGATTAACAGTTGACTACTTTTATGGTAGGTGTACATTTATTGTACAGCATTGTTTAGTCCAAACTGACAGAAAACTAAAACATTATTGCAATATTAGGGCTTCTGTTTTAAATTTTTGGTTTTGACTGAGGTACAGAATTATTACAAAATAGAAATCATTCTGCCATTTATGGTTTTCACCTTGCAATAAGAGACGCTGTCTATTTGGCCTAGTCAGAAATATCATGAGCTATTACTAACTAATGTCTTCACTGGAAGCTGTTTTACCAACTTCTTGGAAAAATGTAATGGTCCTTCTTGCCTCACAATTCCTGCTTTCAAATACTGCTGTTTATTATCCTCTCATTCTGAATATGATTATATAAAACCTGCTACCTGTTACTTGCCATTATTAGAAGATTTTCCAGCTAGATTTCAGGCTCATAGCTGAAGAAGCATCTGATTACACTGATGTTCAACTGCTGAGAGCCAGATATTCTGTGGAATAAATCCTGACCCTTCAGTGACTTTTAAGACAGAGATACCACTGACGAACTTAAAGAGCTGGATGTAAACTTTGCTTATTATTCTCTAAGCATATTCTGAAGAATCAGGCTTATTAACTGTCTTGAAACCATGGTCCAGAGGAGAGCATTTAGTCCAGTTATCTCAACTGTGTCAGCTTTTGCAGAACATTTACATCTGGAAAAGAGGAGGCTGATCACATTTAATTAGGGGAAAATTGTTACTGATTATCATTCAGAAAAGAAGCAAAAACCAACACTGTACCCTCCATCAAGAACATCTGTTCTTTAGAGTCCAACATATAGTATGCAGAATTAAAAACTGTCTGGATTTGTATTTATTTGCTTCAGGACACTGAGTGCAAACATGCCTTTTATCAGCTCTACCAAGGTAGGAAATGCATTAGCATTTACTCAATTCGAACTGTCTTCCTGCCACCTGTCGGGTTAAGGGCTCCATGACAAAACCTATGGCAAATGGAAGAGGGAGCAGAGCCGGAGCACCTGTATTCCCCCCGCTACTCTCTCACACTTCAGCTCTGACTGACTTTGTGAAGTTAATTCCAGTCATTGAATTACTGAATAGGCCTTCATGAGCCATCACAGCACCAGTGCAGCATTTTTTTTTTGATGATGGAGATGGGCACCGATAGACTTTTCTGTAGTTGTCATGAGAGGCTCCTACACAACTTACTCAGTTAATGGTCCTTTCTCAGGGTACTAGTAGAGGATAATTTGCAGAGCTCTTAAATTTATACAACTTTTCTAGAAAGTCTCAAGTTGACATAATAAAGTCAGTCTAGAAAGTCTCCAGTTGACATCCTCTCTAGTGGGATAATCTATCAGCAGAGCTCAGTAGCATCTTCTAAAACAAAGCCTCTCCTAAAATCCTGTTGACATCCCTGAAATTTATTGCAAGTCATATCATACTGTTTTAGAAAACAGTACTGGAAAGGACCTCTGGAGGTTAATCTGATCCAGTGTAACTCAACAGCCTGTAGACCACTGGTGAGCTGCAGAAGGACTGATGCTTGTGCCAGCTAGCAAGCATCGTCAGGAGCTGCCTCCCAATTGTTATCAAATGCCTCCCGGCAGGCAGAGGCAAAACCTGGCTCCTGACTGCTGTCAATACCCACAGGCGGGCATAATCCAGAGCTGGCTTCCTACTGCAGTCAGTACCTGCAGGCAGACACAGTTGGGAACCTATATTTGTAATTACTGCAATGAAATTAAGATATATTTTTTAAAATCATAAAGTACAGTTTAATCTAAGTGTTAAGTATTTTCTTTATTACCCCTCTTCCCCAGCTGTTGAATAAGAGTTGGAGACAAGGTAGTCCACAGACTTTTTTGAACAGGGTTGGATTATCCTTTGACTACAAAAGATTGAGAAAAACAGAACTAGTTCATCTCCCTACTAAAGGCAGGATAAATGAAGCCTATGTCATTCTTCCTTCTAAATTTGAAGGTGATTTATTCTTTATATTAAAAAAAATCACAGCCATAATTTTGTTTCCAATAAAATAGCTAACCATTCTTATTACATTTTACGCAACGTTTCATGGCATTTTAAAAAACATTTTCAAAGGTATCTGTGAAAAAAACACCCTTCAAAAAGCAGAAGTGGACAAATTTCAAAATAGAAATGATTCCAAACTTTGTATCAAAACTTAGCTATAAGAGAAAATAAAAAGCTACTTTATTGGTAAAGAAGAAAAGATACCTTCTAAACACAATAAGTTCTAAATTTTGAATCACAGTCTTTCACTGGGGTTTGAGAGGATGATCTGTAGTTTAAAGATAAAAGGTCTACGCAAAAACTGATGAAATACCATATTCTTACAAAATCAAACTGAGAACTTTCAAAACTATACTTGTGCCTGATTTGGTTTATCCTATGCAAATGTCACTGGCCTTTCACATCCACCGTGGAAAACAGCAAACATCACCACTCCCATGCAGTGCTGTGAATCATCCCAGAGCATACTCTGGCTCTTTTTTGGTCTGTTGCCCTTTGTACTTCAGCACAGAAGGGAACGTTTCCTTAAGACTCTATGTACTATAATGGAGTTAATTGCTGCCTTTTCTTACCTTGTAGTTGAGCTTTGTTTGAGGAGGAGATTGGGGGAAAAGTCTGAAAGAAAATGTTCTTATGTTAGATCCTGCTGCCTTTCGTGGGAAAGGAAACACAGGTGTTGCTGCACTCTTGTTGTGTGTTTAGATTGTGTCATCCTCTCCCATTCCTTGGATATCTTTCGTGTTACAGTATGCTTTCCTAATGTGTACCAGGCCTATGACAGTGGCCGTAGTATCAGAATAGCAGCTTTAGTGTGGTCTTGGAAATTTTTTTATTATTATTATTTAAAAACATTAAGCACTCTAGGG